>NC_133391.1:172239905-172539905 GCF_047511655.1 Castor canadensis
GGAGCCTTAAAGCCTCAAACACTCCTCTTTCCACTTCCAAGAGCAGAAAGGCTGGCCATGCTGGGGAACTGATACTCAAGTGGCCTCAGACCAGCTGGAGCAGAGTCAACATGGCAGTGGATTGCCTGGGGGAGGTGTTCAATGTGACATCTTGTACTCCACACCATTTGTCCTCTTTCTTTGCAGTCTTTTTTGGGGGGAGTGGGCAGGGAGAGCAAGGAGAGAGGAAGGGGGTAGTCTAAATAGAGAATACCCAAAAGCAAAGGTCAGAGCCTAGGAAAAATGTACAATATATAATGCATCCACCAGCTCCTAAAAATCATAGTAATATCAGACAGTGAGCACACTGAGACCCCACTGTCTCTCCCCACAGTTTGTCACTTGGAACCAGCCCTTCAGTAGCCATGAGAGTTTAAAATTCTCAACGTCTCATAAAGAAAAAAATACTTAAATTACAAAAATAATCCTGTTTTGGAAGAACAAAATCAATTCTTCATCAATTATTGAGAACATGTGAATTAATCTCAATTTTTCATTTGGGCTTTACCACATATTTCTACCTGGAAGGAACGATACTAAACAGAAGACACAGCAAAACACAATATATCATGTTCTGTGCACAGCAACCTGAGTCTTGTCTCCCTTGAAGTCCTTATCCCAGTCCCCATCAGCTCTCAGACCTTATCACTTACTTTTGATACACAGGAGAAATTAGACATCATGTGCAGGCTTAATATAAGGTGTCACTTAGCCAGTGAAGAAGCAGAAGCACATTGCTGAAGAGATGACAGCTGTTCACTAGTGAGTCTTTCCCCCTTAGTCCCTTGGGGCTGCAATGTACCCAGCTCACAGACTACATTTCCCATCGGCCCTTGCAATGAGGTGTGGCCCATGGGACCAAGCTGTGAACAACAGAAGTGTGGATAAAATTTCAGAGAACTCTTATAAGAGGTGGACACAAGTGGGAGGGGCATCCTTAATCTCTTCTCTTTATCCTATTCCTGCTGCATAGGATACAGATAGGATGGCTGGAGCTCTAACATCCTCTTGGAACATGAGTTGCACTCAGTTTTAGGAGCTACAAGCTGAGAGTGGCCAAGCAGGGGGAGACTGGTCCTTAAGGTTGTACAGCCGCTGTCAAACCAGCCCAGAGTGCTATACCCACCACCCAGCTTCTCCTAAATGAGAAAATAAGCCCTTGTGGTTGAAGCCACTGTTGTCTGGGTTTTTCTGCTAAGTGTTGTCAATACCTCTGGCCAAGGGCAAATAGAAACATTTCTGTCACTGAACAAGTTGTGATTTTTACCTTCTTCAGTGAGGGAGAACATCCAGTATGGGGAACTGAAAGCATCTCACCAAGAGGATGTGAGAAAAGACTTACCCTATGATTTGGTCTTTATGCCTAAAAAAAGTTAATGCTACAAAAACATGTTCTGCATGAATAAAATGTAAAACCAGAAACAAGTAGAATATGATATAGTTCTCCTATATCAGACAAATTAAAATTTAAATTTCTACTACTAAATTGCTTATGTTGCTCAGACTTCTGGTCAGATTTGAAATCCCTGTATTTGTTCTAATGTATAATTTTTTTTTCATTTACAATCCTAAAGCTCTTCATTTTGATAGAAACAAAATTCAGATTCTTATAGATCAAAGTTTGTGACTCAGCTAGCACTGACTGGGATTAAGTTAAAGAAAAGTTTGCTGCATTTTTTAAAGAATAATAAAATAATTCTGAGATATGCTAAGAATAAGAAGAATTGGGTAATATTTGAATTAATCTGGAAATGCACTAAGGGATCTATTTTCAGTTCATCTTTAATAGGTAAAATACAACTGCTCTGTACCTCAGCCAAGGAAGAAGAGGCTGGTGTGTGGTTGTTACCCAATATAGATACTGCTGAAAGAAAAAATCAAATTGGCCCAAAATGTAAGAATAAAACAATATTCTGGATGAAATTAGCTTATTATGAAAGGAAACAAATCTCAAAAGGTAGCCATGAAAAAACATTGCTCTATAAATAGCCTTGAGTGTTTGATTTTCAAATCTGTTTTTAAATTTGATTATGTGGTGTCCTAGGATTTCATAACATGAGCTGGACAGTGAAACAAGCAGTCATCCACACACACGTCCATCCACTAAACTCAGCAAATGCTTATTGACCACATAGAATGGACTTTGTTCTTCACAAGAAGCTGAAGATGAACAGCCTGAAGTCAAGGATCTTGCAGTCTTCTGGGAAAGACAGTAAAGAATAAATGTTGCCCCACAGTGTGCAGGGAGCAGTGGAGGTGCTGAGAAGGGTCAGGGCCATGAGCACCCAAACCAGCCTGTAAGGTGAGGGCCTTTCCAGATGGAGATGGCAGAGGTGGATCTAGAGCCCAAGGAGCTCCCAGATAGGGTAGAGGGACAGTCTTCCCAGGCAGAGGAAGAAGAACAGGAAAACAATGGTGGGAAGAGATCAGAGGCCCTTCATGCAGACAGCAGCAGCGTGGTAAACAGGATCCAGCATCTGAAGAGGTATGAGGCAGAGAAAGGTGGGTGTGAACAGGGAGGCAGAGGCCAGAGAGAGATCCCCTGACCCCTGTGATAGCCGTCATTGTTTATAGGTTTGCACATGCTCCCTCTATTTGGGCTCTACAACCCTGCTGTGCCCTGACTTTGCCTTCCTCACACTAACACACTAAGACGGGCAGAGTATATGCTTCTGCCCCATTGATGATGGATTCCATGTGACTTTCTGTATCTGCTAGGAAGTGGACAGACATTATGGTATGCTGATTCCAGACCACAGCTTCAAGAAGCATCTTGTGTTTCCACTCACTCTCTTTTACTCTCGTGGTCTCCACACAAAAGACATGCCCAAGTGACCATAGCTCCTTTACCCCACAGGTAGTAAAAAGACCTGAACCCCAGTCAAAGCCTAGAGCCAAACCCAAGAACCTACAGCCTAAAGCAAGGAAACCCAGTCAAGACCAAACTGAATCAACTGAACCACAGCCAACCTGCAACCAGGAGAACATTAGAACAGAGGACTGTCATTGCAAACCACCACATTGGGTATGTTTTGTTATGAAGCTTTGTTGTAGAAATAGCTGACTGACACATGCCATGTCAAAAAATTTGGATTTCATCCTGAAGGAGATGGATAGCCCTACCAAACAATTCTAGTCAGAGGAAGGATCAGACAGGGGTTGGCATTTTAGACATTTTTCATCTGGCCTGTGCAGAACAGTTGAACTAGAAAAGGAGAAGAATTGGAGCAAGGAAAACAGAAGACCACTGGATGAGAAGCTGAACTATGGCATTGGTGCCAGGGATGGAAAGGAAGGGACAAACTCAAGAGCTACTAAAAAGGCAACATCCAGGACTTGGAGTGAGCACAGAGGGAGAGAAGTTTTGGAAGACTGTTTTCTGGCTCCATTGCATTCCCTAACGGAGGGAATGTCAAGAAGGAGAGTTTTAGAGGGGAATAAAATAAGTTCTGGGTGAACAAATTGCATCCATGATGCTTGTGGCCCATTTGAATGGAATGGCCCCTCCTCTGGCCTGGAGCACAGGAGGAAAGACTGCACCAGGGCTGACCTTCAGGGAAGCTCAACTGGCAAGTGGGAAGTACTGATATTGGCTGAGGGAACAAGAATGACATGCAGCATGATAACGGGGACAGAGAATGGGGAAAGTTTCTCCTTTTCCTCCAGCAGGAAAAGTAGAAACCAAAGTGCAAGGAGGCAAAGAGTAACAAAATGAGAAGAACAGAGCCAAATGCTGCAAAAGGTGACTTTCAAAGCTCCTAGAGTGTTTGTTGATCATTGCACAGGTAGTAGAAAGTCTCATGAAGCCCTAGCATACTGTCCTGTGCCAGCTTCCCCCTGCAAGGAGAGCAGGAAGCAAGAATAAGAAGGAGGACAGGATGTAGTGAATCTGTTTCTGGCATACACAAAGTTGGGGTCCAGAGTTGGGGACTAGGACCAAAGGCAGAATGAGAAAGCAGATTCTGTGTCCTTTGCATCAAAGCCATGTGAAAGCCATAAAAAACAATATGGAGAAATGGAGAAGGAAGAGGAGCACAGACAATAATTCATGTGATTTAAGCTCCAAAGGAGGCAGAGCACAAAAAGTGAGGGCTGAGAGATACATCCAGTGGTCACTAAAGCCTGGCAATAGCATGCCTTGGGAGGGATGTCCGTGAGTTATGACAGATGGCACAACTAGGGCCAGACAGAACTAAAAATATTTGTTACATCCAGCAACTGGGTTGAAGACTTCTAGTGGTGTGGTGAAACAATGTCAGATTTTGGTTAGTATAAGGGATGAGGAGAAAGAGGGACCAGCAGGAGGAGTGTGAGTTCATTCTTTGGAGAACTTCTGTAAGAAGGGAGGTGAGTGTAGCAGGCTAGAGGGTCCTCATTGCAACAAAGGAGACGTTAACATCTTTGTCCTTGAGAGAAAGTACCTGTGAGGGACAGATGAAGTGATTCCTGATGCAAAGAGGGCCCCAGAGGAAGGTGGAAAAGTAGATCAGAGCCCTGGAGACAGTCATGAGGCTCAGGCCGAAAAACTTCTTCAAGACAATGACAAGGAAGGAAAAATAAGAATAGACCTACCCAAATACTGAGTTGGAGCGGGAGGGCTCTGTGAGGGAGCATGACATGTTACTTGACATTTCGGAGGACATAGAGTGGAAATGAGCTTGACAATTTGTACAAGAGGGAAGCATTCAGAATTAAAAGCTGCTTAAAAATGAATAAAGGAAAATCACTGGATCACAACTGAGGTAAGAGAACCTGTTTTGGGATCGTTTTTTTCTAAGATAGTAAGAACAGAGAATGAAGGCTGGCTGAATTCACTAAAAGGAAATAAAAATAGCAGGAAAAACATCAATGCTTGGGCAATGACAGCATGGATGACAGATGACTCAGAGACGAATTGAAAAAAAGACAAGCAAAACCAGAAAGAGGCTGCTGTCACCAATGCTGAGCCACATCTGGAGATGACTCTCTAGCTCAGGGCCAGGCTCCTCCTTCAGTGTGTCCTCTTCAAGATGACCTTTGGAGGGAGGGAGGCAGGAGAAAGAAAATGGAAAGACGTTAAAGCAGAGGTCAGAAGGAGGAGAACACATCAATTCAGAAAATGAAAGCAGAGAAGTAGGAAGTGAGATTCAGAGTCACTGCAGGCGCTTCCTCCAGATGAGAGGAAGATTTGGATGACAGCCAGCCTTGTATCTGTATTGATGTGATGCACTGGAAGATGGGGTCATCAGAGTTGGGAAGATTGCAAACAGTGTCTACTAGATCCTGAAGTTGAGCAACCCAAATGACATGTTTACTATGCTTAGTAAATGTCTAAATAGTCAGAAAATACAAAACAAGAAATGGGTGTGATATTCTTCCCCAAAAGGCACAACTTCAATCTAATCACAAACAATATCAAACAAACCCAACGTGAAAGACATTTTGCAAAATACTGACCAATACTCTACAAAAGTAACAAGAGCATATGAGACAAGCAGATGCTGAGGGCCTGTCTCAGAGTAAAGACAATGATGATTGCAAGCAGATGGATCCTGGGTCAATCCTAGGACAGACTCGGACATTAGCAAAAACACTGATGGATCCAACAAGAGTCTGGTGTTTAGCTAAGAATAAAGTGATCATATTTGTATCTTAGCTTTGAAAATTGCTTATGGTTATGCAAGCTGGGAACTGAGTGAACAGTGTGCAGGCACTTTGTGTACTAGCTTAGCAACTTCTCTGTGAGTTGTAAATTAAGGAACGCAGGAACTTCTGACCATTCCATACCTGAACCATCTCATTCAAATCCACGACAAAACCTCTGCAAATTCCATTGTCAAACAAAAAACATGGTACTTGGAGCAGTGTAGTTACTAGTACTCCATAGAAATGAATAGTTCCTCTTCAACCCAGACTAGAGAAGTTGATATTTACACAGAGACATGGTAACCATCACTGATACACCTCCTCCCAACTTCGGTAGGTCCACCAAGTTTCACAACTCAAAGAAGTATGTGGCTGGTACAATGCTGGGTCCTGACGATGTTCACAATTTAATACCTAGAACCAGAGGATTCATGAGATTGTGGGGCAAGAAGAAATTAAAGTTTCAGATGAAATCAAGTTTGCTAATCAGTTTCCCTGAAATGAGGAGAGTGTCCTGGATCTGCCAGGTGGGCATAGTATAATCACAAAGTCCAAAGTGGAAGAGGATGTCAGAAGCCAGAACCAGAGAGATAGCCACATAAAAAGGATTCTGTCTAACATTGCTGGCTTTGAAGATGGAGTAAGAGACCTAACCCAAGGGACGTAGGTGAGGAAAGCAAGTAAATGAATTTTCCAGAAAGGAACAGAACTTGGACATTGCCCAGAATTTAGCACAGTGAGAGTCTTGTCAAATTTCTGACCTATGAAACTGCAAGTCAATAAATCAGTGTTGTTTTAAACCACTAGGTTTATGGTATTTTGTTATAGCAACAATAGGACACTCATACAATGATGCTCAGTGGAGATTTGTGATGTGGTACAACTAAGACAAACAAAGAAAACAAAGCTGACAACAGCAACACAAAATGCACTTTCTCATCTGGGAAATTTCCCTATACCTATGGCAAATATGGGAACAGATTTTAAATGTCATGTTCAAAGAAAACACCACCTGTTCCACCCTTTGTTTCAGAACAAGATCATTCCAAAAAGAGCTATGGAGTATACCAACAAGGCCCAGACAGCCACCTCTGAACTCCATTGCACCTGAGGACTATCCCCAAGAAAACACTCTCAGGACATTGACGCTTCAAAGGGAGACCTTTACCCTCTGCTCGAGAGGCACAGATTCATGCAAGCCTGAAGTCCTGAAGTGAACAGTAGGCTGGTGCTGCTGAATTTGAGTGCTGAATTTGAAATATAAATGTGTCACTGTCTGTTTTGTCAGCTCAGGCAGTTATAACAAGGTCAAGGAGAAGAAGGACTGATAACAGGAATTTCTTTCTCACAGTTCGGGAGGATAAAAGCCCAAGATCCTGGCTGATTCTGGTGAAGGTCTCTTTTTGAATTGCAGAATGCTGCTGGCTTCTTGCACCACCACGTGGTGGAAACGGTGGAAGGAAGCACTCATGTCTCTTTCCATGGCAATAATTCTGTTCTCCAGGACTCCATCCCATGTATAATCACATCCCAAAGGCCCCACCTCCTAAGGCCATCACCTTGGAAGTTAGGATTTTGACTTGAGAATTTAAAAGGACACAAGCACACAGTCCATTGTGATGACTTTTGTGTAACATTTTTTGGGGTCTGATGGGTAGCCACAGGCACAAAGGGAGCCATGGTCAACCAAGATATCCAGGAGAGAAACACCTTACAAGTCCCTCTCTGGAGCCATGTGAGGCAGAGTTACATACTCCCTTGTGCACACTGGTGACATGGACTCTGTTGACATCCCTGGCAGTGGGAGCTGCTGCCAGGAGCCCTGTCCCTTGCACATTCCATATGCTGTGTAGTATACTGTAAGAGCTTTGCTTCTGGTTTCAAGTATTTAATTGTGGGAAGAGATCCCATGCTGCACAGTTGAAGTCAGACAGGAACTTAATAGGATATCAGGAGTCCAGTACAAGTCAGTTTGGTCACCCAGCAGCCAGGAGGAATGCCTGTGGCTGGCACAGTCAGCCCATGAACTCAGTGCTGCACCCTGGACATCAGCTACAGGATGCTGAGTTCTGGTGTCTCCCATTTATGCAAGAGAGCTGGCTATTCTGAGCCAGAAAGACTTCATAAAACCACTATCTTCACCTGGTACTTTTCAGAATCTAGGGCACATATCAAAGCTGATCAGCAGAGCCATGTTCTATAGCTGCATCTTAGCCCAGGTAGGCTGGGGATATACTGGGGTGAAGGGAGGAGGTAATTTGTTCTGGGTTTTGTTGTTTGTTTGTTTGGCTTCTTCCCTGGGGAAATAGAAAGAAAAATATTGCAAATATTGACTACATTTCTGAAGCAGGACCTTCCCTTTTAAAGGGAGGAGTTGGAGGAAGAAGAGGAAGGAGAGGCAAAAGAGATTGAAAACAGTTTAAATGCATCCTTAGCAACAATATTTTTAATGAAGCAAGCACCTCTACCCAATAAGGGAGACAAAAACTCTTACATTAGCTTAACAACCTATTACTACCTTTGTGTTGCTTATTGAAGACAGACAAAAACTAGGCAATGCAAAGAGATGGAAAAATAGAAATACCAATGAAAGCTAATCAAGGGGTGCATATAAAAAAATAAGAGTACCATTAACACCAGACCAACCAGAGTCTGAGACAACGTGAACTGAATGTGATACTCAGGATTGTCTACATCAATTTAAGGGACAATCCATAAGACAAGGAAAAGAATCACAAAATCTGCAAAAGCCAAACACTGTGTCCTCAAAATTCATACCAAAAAGGAGATTAAAATCAAAAGAACATTTGATTTAAAAAAAGAAACCAAGGACTTAGAAAATGCAAAATACATAAATATGAATGCTTTGATGCATTAAGAAGAGACACAAGCCGGGTGCCAATGGCTCACGCCTGTAATCCTAGCTACTTGGGAGGCTGAGATCGAGATGGTGGCAGTTTGAAGACAGCTCAAGGAAAAAGTTTGTGAGACCCCATCTCAACAGAAAAAACCTGGGCACAGTGGTGTGCCCTATGGTAAGAAACATAAAATAGGAGAATCAAAGTGGGAAGATTGAGGTTCAGGCAAGCCTGGGCAAAAAGTGAGACCCTATCTCCAAAATAACCAGAGCTTAAGTAGTAGACCACCTGCCTAGCAAGCATGAAGCCCTTAGTTCAAAACCATAGTACCACCAAAAAAAAGAGATGTAAAATCACTATCAAAAATGGCCTTATCCCTGTTGAAACTATACCAAGAATGAGGGAAGGGATGAAAAAAGAGAATGATGGAGGGTGTGAATTCAACTATGACATATTTGACATATTGCAAGAACTTTTGTGAACATCACAATGAACCCCCAGCACAACAATAATAAAAAATGGTCTTACCATAAGGCTGAAAAAATTAGTCATAATAGCTTAACTAAAACACTTCCAGAAATTTTAACATGTCCTCACAAACAATGCATGGGTTAAAGAGTAAACAAAAGCCAGTTTTCTAAAGTCTGCTATCTAAATTAAGGCTGTAGCCTATCAACCCTGTGTCACGTGGTTATAGCTCTATTTAAGAGCAAATTTCATTCATTTAAATGTTTTTAGTATTAAGAGAGAAAGAATGAATGTAAGCAAAATGTCTGCTCAAAACATTTCTAAATTTAGAAAAGTAGAAAAATATAGTTTTTCCCAAGGAAACAGAAGAAAGAAAATAATCACAATCGAATCAGAAGCTAATGAAAGAAGAAACAGAATCACTGAGCTGAACCAAAAACTGACTTTATAAATAGCTAGAAACAATTTAGAAGGGCATCTTAAACTCTTTATATAAGCATATGCTAGTTAAATTCAAAACCTTACAAAAACTGATAATTTTCCAGAAAAATTTTAATCATTTAACTAGACTTGAGGAACGATAGACTGTATCTCTCCTTTCAAAAAAGACCACACACCTAATACTCAGATCTTGATTTGTAATATCAGTCTGCAATAAAAGGAACCAGCTCTCCTGAGAGCAAAGGCTGATTCTAGGACAAAATAAGCCTGGAGCATCTGATAATGTCAGAAAATACGAAAAGGCTCCAAAAACACCTACAAAGTCAAAAGGACACAGGATCCAACTGACAATACTCCAAGCAGCCAAAATTGGAACAATTTGAACCACAAAATAAAGTCATACTTTGGATCAGATTTCAAAGTAGTAGATTAATATCCCTGAGTCTACATTGATGTTAGTAAGTGAATAAATAAATAAGTGGGGATGAGGAGGCAAGTATCTTATGCTGAAGACGTTCAAATAATGTGGGCAGCTAGTCCCACAGGAGTGGCACATGATTCCCTCCCTTGAGTAAGGGCTGCACTTGATGACTTCTTCCCACCCACTAGTACAGAAAGAAGGAAAGGCAGACAAGAGCAACTTCACTGCGCAGAGCCCAGCACTGCTTTGGCTAAAGGTGTTCACTCTCCCAACTCTTACTCGATATAGTACTGGAATCCCTAGAGGAGTGGACAGGAGAAAGAAATAGAAGGGACTCAACTGGAAAGGAAGAAGTCAAATTATCCCTATTTGCGTATGATATGAACTTATACCTAAAAGATCCTAAAAACTCCACCAAAAAAAAAAACTCTTAGATATCATAAACACCTTCAGGAAAGTAGCAGAATACAAAAATATACAAAAGTCAGTGGCTTTTCTATACACCAACAATGAACAGATTGAGGGGAAAAAAACAGGAAAACAATCCCATTCATAATAGCCTCAAAAAATAAATAAAATATCTAGGAAGAAATTTAATGAAGGAAGTGAAAGTCCTCTGCAATGAAAACTATATATTGCTTAAGAATGAATCAAAGAAGATAACAGAAGATGGAAAGATCTCCCATGTTCATCGACTGGCAGAATCAATGTCATGAAAATCGCTATACTACCAAAAGCAATCTATGTGGTCAATGAAATTCCCATCAAAATTCTGATGACATTCTTCACTGACACAGAAAAATCAATCCTAAAGTTCACATGGAAGAAAAAAGACCTTGAATAGCCAAGCAAAAGAGATATCACAATAACTGACTTCAAACTATACTACAGAGCCATAGCAAGAAAAACAGCATGGAACTGGCACAAAAACAGACCAGAAGACCAATGGAACAGAATAGAAGATCCTGACACAAACCCACACAACTAAAGTCATCTAATTTTTGACAAAGGAGCCCAAAACGTGTTGGAGAAAAGACAGCCTCTTCAAAAAATGGTACTGGGAAAACTGGATATCCACCTGTTGAAGATTGAAGCTATATCCCTGTCTCTCACCCTGTATTAATATTGATTCAAACTGAATGGAATATCTCAATGTAAGACCTAAAACTCTGAAACTGCTACAGGAAAAAGTAGCAAAATGCAGGAACATATTGGCATAAGCAATAGCTTCCTGAATAGAATTCCAAGAGCTTAGCAAATAAGAGATAGGACTGACAATGGGGCTGCATCAAACCAAAATGTTTCTGCACAGCAAAGGGAACATTCCCAAGACTAAAGCAACAGCCTATGGAATGGCAGAAAATTTTACCACCTGCACATCTGACAAGGGATTAATAACCAGAACACACAGGGAGCTCCAAAAACCAAACTCCCAAAGAATCAACAACCCAAGGAATAAATGAGAAAATGAACTGAAAAGACAATTTTCAAAAGAAGTACAAATAGCCAACAAATATATGAAGAAATGCTCAGCATCCCCGGCCATAAAGGAAATGCAAATTGGAGAACATTGAGATTCACCTCACTCCAGTCAGAATGGCTACCATCAAGAACACAACAGCCCTCATACACTGCTGGTGGAAATGTAAATTAATACATCCACTTTGTAATGCAATATCGAGGTTCCTCAAAAAAATGAAAATAGTACTATATGATCCTGTGATAACTCTCCTAGTCATCTATCCAAAGGAATGTAAATCAGGACACAATAGGGACATCTGCACACCCATGCTTGTGGCAGCATTGTTCACAATAGCTAAGCCATGGAAAGAGCCCAGATATCCTAAAACTGATGAATGGACAAAAAAATGTGGTTTACGTATATACAGTGGAATATTATTCAACCATAAAGAAGAACGAAATGTACTTTGCAGGTAAATGAATGGAACCAGAGACCATTATGTTAAGTGATGTAATCAGGTTCAGAAAGACGAGGTCGCATGTCTTATCTCATCTGTGGAGGACAGACACAGAAGAAAAATGTACACACAAGCGCAAACATGAATGTGTCTACGTATAGAGAGAGAACATGTTTGCGATGGGTCTGGGAGAGGAGGGGGAGGGAAAAAAGAATGACAGAGAATGAATAATGTAGAGATACATCGGTCTGTGTGGGAAGAAGTCACAACAAAATACTAAATGCTGTTGAATTATAGCAGGCGGGTGAGAAGGGTAGTGGAGAGTAAGAGAGAGGAGTCAATCTGATTGAAGTACAATATTTTCACAGGTGAAATATCAGGGCAAAACCCCTTTGAGATCCCTGTGTATTCTTTTAAAACATGAAGGACAGGAATGTAAAACGGGGCCCATTAGAGAGCAGGTACTAGTGGGGTGGAGGGTGAATATAGAGGGTGGAGGAGGGTGAATAAACTTAATATCCTTGTATAAAAATAGAACAGTGAAAGCTACTGAAATTGTTGTAAGTGGGGGAGAGAGGGATGAGAAAGAATGAATCTAACCAAGGTACACTGTAAACATTGATGTAAATGTCATAATGAAACCCCCTGCACAACTAATCTATGTTAATAAAAATGATATTTTTAAAAAGTGGAGTTCAAACTAGACGTGGTATACACACCTGTAATTCCAGCTACTCAGGAGGCAGAAATCAGGAAGATCATGGTTTGAGGCCAACCCAGGCAAAAAGTTTGCAAGACCTCATCTCTGTCAATTGACTAGGCATGGTGGCATTTGCCTGTATTCTCAGCTACACTAGAGGCCAGAGGTAGGAGGATAACAGTCACGGGCCAGCCCTGGGCAAAAACATGTAAACTAGTGCAACGACTCTGGAAAAAAATTTGGAGGCTACTTAAAAAGCTAGACATTGATCTACCATTTGATCCAGCAATACCACCACTCTTGGGGATATACCCAAAAGACTGTGACACAGGTTACTCCAGAGGCACCTGCACACCCATGTTTATTACAGCACTATTCACAATAGCCAAGTTATGGAAACAGCCAAGATGCCCCACCACTGACGAATGGATTAAGAAAATGTGGTATCTATACACAATGGAATTTTATGCAGCCATGAAGAAGAACAAAATGTTATCATTCGCTGGTAAATGGATGGAATTGGAGAACATCATTCTGAGTGAGGTTGGCCTGGCCCAAAAGACCAAAAATCGTATGTTCTCCCTCATATGTGGACATTAGATCAAGGGCAAACACAACAAGGGGATTGGACTATGAGCACATGATAAAAGCGAGAGCACACAAGGGAGGGGTGAGGATAGGTAAGACACCTAAAAAACTAGCTAGCATTTGTTGCCCTTAACGCAGAGAAACTAAAGCAGATACCTTAAAAGCAACTGAGGCCAATAGGAAAAGGGGACCAGGAACTAGAGAAAAGGTTAGATCAAAAAGAATTAACCTAGAAGGTAACACCCACGCACAGGAAATCAATGTGAGTCAATGCCCTGTATAGCTATCCTTATCTCAACCAGCAAAAACCCTTGTTCCTTCCTATTATTGCTTATACTCTCTCTACAACAAAATTAGAAATAAGGGCAAAATAATTTCTGCCAGGTAGTGAGGGGGTGGGGGGAGAGGGAGGGGGTGGGGGGGTAAGGGAAATGACCCAAGCATTGTATGCACATATGAATAAAATAAAAATTAAAAAAAATGAGACTGAACCTGAACATAAAATGAGAAGTGCTGAGGAAGCGGCTCAAGTGTTAGAGCACCTGTGCAGCAAGCACAAGGCCCTGAGTTCAAACCCCAATACTGCCAAATAATTTAAAAATAAAGAGTGGAGTTCAACTAATGTACTGTTTCATTAATTCCGACAAATGTGCCATTCTGCAGTGAGGTGTCAGCAATGAGGGAAACTTGTGTGGGATGCACAGGAGCAGTTATCCTGGCAATTCTTCTGCAAAACTAAAACTGTCCTATGACTAGAAGTTGACTTTGAAAAATGACACAAAAAATATTGGTAAACCTCCAAGTAATTCTCTCATGTTTCAAGGAAATGATCGTTCATGACACTGTAGGAAAAACTGAAACACAAAAAAAAATTATTCCTTTTAAGTAGCAAACAATCTGATACCAACTCTTGTGTGTGCGTGTGTGTGTGTGTGTGTGTGCGCGTGTGTGGTACTGGGGCTTGAACTCAGGCCTACTTCTCGAGCCACTCCACCAGCCCTTTTTTGTGATGGGTGTTTTTGAGATAGGGTCTTGCTAACTATTTGCCCAGGCTGGCTTTGAACCTCAGAGAGCCTCCTGATCTCTGCCTCCTGAGTAGTTGGGATTACAGGGTGAGCCACCAGCACCCGGCTTGATACCAACACTTGATGGAGGTCAAGTACATATATAGATAGATAGAGGATCCTAAGATATTGGCAAATTGAATTAAACAGTACATTAAAAGAATACTCCAACCAAATTTAATATGCATTTTAATATTAAGATATATATTACTAAAATATTAACCTATTATTTCAAAAGATCAAATAATAGGACTCATTTAGTAACTGTTTAAAAGGCTTTCGATATAATTGAATATTTATTTTAAATATTTGTTTCACATAATAAAGAATTGCTGTCTTATATCATTAGGTAAATTCACCTAAAACTCAAACAAATTCCTACAGAATTCTGACTACTGTGGCCAATAAGTCTCTGAAATTTACCATGCTTTCTGAAACTGAATGTAAGACATCACAAGGCAAAAGGTGGAAAGAAAAGGAAGTCTATTGGAAAAGAGTGAGAAAATGTTATTTTTAAAAGAAACTGCTGCACTTCTAGGGGAAAAAAGGAAACATTTAAGAGCCATTGTACTAATCAGAGAGTACAGGGAGTTTGTCAGACACAATATAATCATAAATCATGATGATGTTATATTACCAACAACCTGTTGGAAACAATCCTAGAAAAAAAATCTATTTTCTGACATCACCTGAAAATGCAAAGTGCCAATCTAAGGAAAAATGTGAGACTTTTGAGAGATCCTGGGGCCGAAGGAGGAAGTCAGACAATGGCAAGAGTTTGCAAAAGATGCAGTGGAAAGGACCATGGGCAAAGCCACACCAGGAGGAAATTACAGATGTCACATGCTGCAGAAAAACCAAAAAGGGAGGTGAGCACGGAGCTTGGTGAACTTGATGCTAAAACTACCCATACTTACTGAGGCCTCTGTGACCACATACACTTCCATAATTTTTATAAATGAAACACCAAACATTTTTTTTTGTTTTATTTTGGTTTTCTTTTTACTTGCTTCCAATTCTTTTTTTTTCCTTCATTTTTAATAGGATATATTTGTTATTAGAATATATTCATTGTACATGGGATATTCATTGTGACAATTCCAAATAGGCTTACATTTTACATTGGTTAGATCACCCCACCAACTCCCCTCAACCCATTCCCTGCCCCACTTAGAGCAATTGCAAGAGGCTTCACTGTTCTGTTTTGTATATGTATATGAAGCCTATCAACCATATTCCCTCACCTTCATCGTCTCTATTCACCCTCCCCTCCCACAAGTACCCCTTACACACACTATGTCTACTTTACAATCCCATCTTTCACTATTAATTCCTACATTCAAAGGGGTTTCTCAGTGTATTCCACTGTGAGCACACTTTCCTTTGGTCAGTACAACCCTTTCCATTACTCTCCTTTACATTTCCCTCCCACCCCCATTATTCAACAGCTTTCAATATATGTCATGATATCCTCTGCCTGCACAGATGTTATATATCTCAATATTGTTAATACTCTGTCATTCTCTTCTCCTTTCTCTCATCCCCCAAGTTCCATGGGGTAGTTCCACTCCTGAATGAAATACCAAACTTTTAAAGACTTTTCCCATCAAAAGCAAGGTTCAAGTCTCAGACATATCAACTGTCCTGACTTAATCATTCAAATCTTTCCACCAAAATGCAATCAATAACATGGGGAAATGAAGCAAGCTTTTTCTCTCTCCTGTTACTACTGAACCTAACTGGGGCTAACTGGGGGCAATGGGAGATGCAGAAAGAACAAAGGAAAGACAGACATACAGAAAGTTGGGCCAGGTGTGTTAGGCACATGGGTGGAGACACACAGCAGCCTCATTGCTTCTTATCTGTATTAATCTCTTCTTTTTACTCTGCTTCTTTTCTCTATCTTTTCTTTAAGGCCTTACTCCTGTACAATTTTTTGAAACCTTGCTTCATATTCTTCTTTTCTGTTCTTTAAAGTCTCTTTCCTGAGACTCGCTCTGTCCCATGTTTTCCCTTAGTTTTCTTTAGCATAATCTCTCTTAAAGTCTTTGCCCTCAGACTTGCACTGTCCCATTAAACTTGCACTGTCCCATGTTCTCTCTTTAGCTTTCTTAAAGTCTCGGCCCTCAGACCTGCAGACAATCAGCAGCAGCCATTCCCTTGCAAGCTGCCAACCAATTCTATCAACCCCTCCTTAGCAATTCCCCTTTGGCAATTCTCCTTCAACAATTCTTTTCCCTTCAGCAATCCTCCCTTCAGCCAAAAAAAAAAACCCCATCAAAAAGCCTCCCCCATCAAAAAGTCCTCCTTCATTGAGTCTTTTATATCCAGTGGTAAACAAGGAGGTAGAGCAAGAGTTCTCGGGGAGGGGTGTGACATTGAGGAAAAGCAGCTGAGCTGCATCTCACTTTCTTGCTCTCTTCTGTGGCTAGGGCTGTGCCAAATCTCAGCCTACAGATTATTTGACATAAACATCTTAGGAAAAGCAGCTGTTCTGCATCTTAATCTCACCCAATTCTGCTGCTGGAGCTGCGCCAAACTCAGCCTGCAGAATACTGAGTACAACTGTGCTTATGTCCTCATAGGCTTCTCCTGCTCCACTCCCCACAGGAAACCACAGTGTTTGTGTCTGATCTGTCAAGAAAGAGAACTCAATCCAGAAACACAGTTTTGAGGAAATGGCTCTATCAGTATTCAGATAGCAGCAGTCCCCATGTGAACACGGACCTTAACTAATAATTTTAAGAAATCTATTGTTTTAAAAACGTGCGTTGCAAAAATTCCACACTACACTCAAAATCATGTAATAAAAGGTGGTGTGCTTTAGTGTAAGTCATATGTGTTTAATTCTCAGTTCAAAAACCTGAAAAATATTTACTAAATCATTGATATACTTATCACAAGAAGAAAAAGTAAATCAGACTACTAACATATGAAATATATGGTATTTTTGTAACTCTAACTTCAATTATCTTTCTAAAATGCAACAGAAAACAATATGAATAATTCATATGTACACAAATAAAAACATGCATGAAATCCATTCCTACAAACAAAAAACACAGGACTTTGCTGCCAGGTTTATTAAAGCACCTGTTGGTGATCCACATTTCAGTCACTTGCATGATAAAAAATAATATCTAATGTTTTAAAACTCAGGATCACATGACAAGGGGAGAGCACAAACAGGAGATATAGGAATAGGTTGAAAACCCAAAACATGAAAGCGTTTGATGTCCCCACTCCAGAGGAACTAATACAGAAACCTTAAAACAACAGGTTTTCATGAGCAGGGGACCAGGAACAAATGTAAAGATCAGTTAGAGATGAATCAACATGGGTCATAACACATAGGTACATGAAAGCAATAGTAGGAATCTCTCTGCATAGCTATCCTTAACTCAACTAGAAAAAACACTTTGTCTTCCTTATTATGCTTATGTCATTCCTTCAACAAAATTAGTGATAAGGGCAGAACAGGACCTGCCTGGAACTGAGTGGAGGGAGGGGGAGGGGAGGGAGGCAGAGTGGGGAAATGACCCAAATAAAGTATGCATGTGTGAATAAATAAATTAATTAATTAATTAAAAAGAAAAAATTAAAACTCACAATAAATGAAGGGTATTGTGTAGAACATGCGACTCAACCCAGATTGAAGACACCTGGATTTGAATTCTTCAAGTTAAGTCACCATCTGATCTCTCCTTCTTTCACTATCAACTGGGGGTAAACCATGCACTGCTGGAAGGTGAAATTGCCACCAGCCTACCCCCTCCCCTATGTCCCAGAAGAGGACAAAAACTCTAGAAGAAAAGTATTTAGCCCTTTTTAAATGCTATACGTGAGATAGTCTGTGTATACTTTGTCTAAATATTCATGCAGATAACTAAATTTTCTGTGAACCTAATTCACCACTGTAGCATTATAAGGTATAAATCTTTTATCAAAATTTGACATTATTATAAAATAAACCAACTTATTCAGACAAAACTTTAAAGATGGGAAGAAAGAGATAGGACAGATTAAAGAAGATATGAGTTTAAGCATGAACCTTGAACATAAACACAGTGGCACCCTTCCTCCATCCCATCCCCTCTCCAAGCCCCATCCAAAGAAAGGTGGAGGACACAGGAGAGAAAGGCAGGCAAGAGGGCCTGGAGGAGTGTGGGAGCAGCCGTGTGGAGGGCATGGAGAGTCACATCAAGTGCCACTCCACCAACTGCCCCAGATCCCCACTTACCTTTCCAGAAAACACCTGCCCTGTTGCATGCTATTCTGAGCATTACAGAGAGATGAGGTGGAACATTCTAATGTCACACAGAGAATTCAACAAGCTTAAACAAATGTGAAGCAGCTGCTGACAGGAAAGTTGAAGGTCAGTGGAATATGTAACCAGGTGAGCTCATGGAGCCACAGAGGAGAAAAGAAGTCTTTGGACCTTGAGTGCAGTTGAGAACAAGGTGGAGACTGGCCACAGCACCGTCTCTGACACCTGGACCACCTGGTCATGGGTGGGGAGAGGGATGCAAATGACATGGAAAGGCTTGACAAAGAGAATCACCACCATGACACACACACTTGCACACACACTCGCACACTCATAGTCACAGTCACACACTCCCAGGTGTATGCACTCTTGCTCACCCACACACTCACTATTACTCACTATACACTCAAAATATTGTGTATTTTGTCACTAGTACACAACATTGACACCCTCTTGCACACTCACACACTCATCATTTAGGAGAGGAACAGATAAAAGCACCATCTATTTTACCCTTGTTCTGAAATTTTTATATAATATATGTATTGAGAGAGTAAATTTCATTTTTGCTATGTTAATAAGCACACCTTAGTCATTTCCATCTCCCAAAAACTGAGAGGCTATTCTATACCAACAGAGGTCTCACCCATTTGTCTCCCCAGTCACCTCATGATACTCCTCCAGTGATGATGGTGAATAGTCTGAGAGACAAATGATCCCCAGGATGCTCTCCAATGGTGATGAAGACGTGATGTGACTGTGGTGGTGAGCCCTATACCTGGGTGCTGGCTGGCCACTTTTACCTCAGGTAAAGGCTCAGGTAGCAAACCCTTCTTGACAGTGACCTTCCAGCCTTTCAGGAGTAAAAGAGACAGGGGCTTCCATTTCATTTTCTTTTCATTTGAGCAACTTAATTAGGATCAAGGGAAAGAAGATAGTGCCCAGGTCAACAAAGACCATGAGTTCCCAAAGAGACAGTGGACTCATCTCACATGCTCAAAGGGTCTTTTCAGGGAAGGACACAGTGACCTGCAGAGAGAAGGTGGAAGAGAGTAAGTGACAAAAACACATGAATTAAGTGAACAGTTTGATCACTCAAAGGCCTTGAAGACCATGGCTAGAAACTGGTTTAATTAGAAAGCAGTTTCGAAAGGAGAATAGACTTCTGAAAAGAGGAGAAGCTGGATTCTGATAGTAGAAAGGAAGAGAATCCTTTGAAAGCAAATGTAAAAATTTATTTCTGTGCTCTGCACCCTATCCATTGTCAGTGTGTGTCTGTGTTTAATGCCTGACTTGTGCTGTTTTGATTTCTCTAGGTTTGTAATAGATTTTAAACTCAGATAGTGTGATATCAACAACTTTGCTTCTTGCTCAAGATTGTTTTGGCAGTGAATTTTGGGATTGTTTTTCCTATATCTGTGTAAAATAATATTGGAATTTTGTTGGGGATTGCATTGAATCTGCATATGGCCAGTTTACTTTCAACTAAACTTCTAAGACATGATGGAGAAAAGACAAGCTCTTCAATAAATGATGCTGGGGAAAAACTGGTGCAGAAGAATAAAATTAGAACCTTGTCTTTCACTTATAAAACTCAACTCAAATGAATTAAAGACTTAAAAGTAAGATGTGAAACTATAAAACTGCAAGAAAAAATGGGATAAATAGCAATGATGTTGGTATGGCCTATGATTTGTTGGATGTAAGCCCAGAAACACAGTCCATAAAATTTAAAAAGAATGGGATTCCATCAAAAAACAAAAGGCATTTGCACAACAAAGGAGACAATTAATAGGTTGAAGAGACAACCCAAGTACTGTGAGAGAATACTTGCAAACCATACATCTGATAAGGGACTAACATTCAAAATGTATAAGGAATTCAAACACCACAATAGCAAGAAAGCAAATAATCCAATTTTTAAAATGGGCAAGGAACCTAAATAGGCATTTTCTCAATAGGAGGCACAAAAATGCCAATAGATATGTGAAAAACTACTCATCACCACTGATCATCAGAGAGGAGCAAATTAAACCCACAAATAAGCAATCATCTTACATCTCACACCTGTGATCAAAAAAGATGAAAGAGAAGTGTTGGCAAGGATGGAAAGAAAAGGGAACTCTTGAGAGCTCTTGGAAGGAATGCATTTGATACAGTTAGTATGGAATAGCTTCAGTGCACAGAAGTCCCTCCAAAAACTGAGAACAGAACTGCTTTAGATACTATGCTAAGCAAAATAAGCTAAGCCCAGAAAGACAAATACTTCATTGTTCTCATTTACATGTGGAATTTAAGAAGGTGAACTCATAGAAGCAGAGTAGAATGGTGCCTATCAGGCCGGGGGCGGGAGGAGAGATGTGGTCAGATATTGAATGAGCATGAGTGATCTGTTGACAGAATGGTGACCGTAACTAAATGACAGTGCACTGCATACGTCAGAATTGCTAAATAGTAGATTTTAAATGTTTTCACCAGAAAAAATAAGCAAGATGATAGGTTTATTAACAATAAATAAGTTAATCATTCCATATATTAAACATGTCAAAACAACACATTATACTCTGTAAATACATACAATTTTATCATCTTAAATTAAAAATAAACTTTTAAAATGAATTTTATAAAGAGAGGAAAAATGGATGGAGAAAGCAAGGCAAGGAGGGGACCGAGGAGAAATACTTTTGTGCAAAGAAGATTCCATGGAATTGCAAAGACAAAGTGTTTATGGCAACCCAGCACTGAGGCAAGAAGAGCTAGAACCCCACGTTGTCTTCATATTTTTCAACACAAGGAAACTTCCCGTACCAAAGGAAACAGCTGCCGTGTGTTCCCATCATCTCTGATGAGGTAACGTCACCAGGCATCTGCCTGTGGGTCTCTGTGGCCCACAGTTTCGCACCATCAACCCATGTCATCGGACTTAGCTCAAAGCCCAGGGAACTCACTCCTATCACTTCCATCAACTTTAATCACAGGAGAGAAGGGAGAGGGAGTGGGCCTGTTCACCCTAATCAAGCATTTTAAGCATCCATCCAGATGGCTCTCCACAATCCTTTTTAATCTTCCAGTTAAAATATACAGATTCTTAGGCTTTTTACAGTAGTTTGTGGCCCCATTTAAGGCAAAACATAGCAAACCCTCTGTAGGTATAAAATTAACATTGGGGAGAGAGCAAAACCCCTCTGCCTTAGTCTGTAGATCAGAAATATTCAAAATATTTCTGTGACCAGAGGTGCAACAGAACCTGCCAACTTCCTTTGTTTTTTTTCCTCAAAATTGATATATAAAGCATGACATAAGCAAGATAAAAAATAAAAATAAACTCACTGGCAGGAACTAAAACACTCCTAGGCCAAGTGCCTCTTTGAGCTCTGGATAATTGCAAGACTCTTCGTTCGAATCAACCCCATCAGTTGAAACATGGTTACCTTTGGTAAGTAACTATGTTAACTTTGGTAAATTGTGGCTCCCCATCTCCCACCACAACTGAGAGGGCCAAGAGCTCCTTTCTGGGGAGTTCTCCAGCAGCCAACCCTGAAACACAAGAAAAGCAGTTCTGGGTTGGCCCAGGGGCCTCCCCTCAGCCAGTCCACAGCCTGCAAGGCTGCCACACTCTAACCAGGATGGGAGGCATGTGGCCGTGACCCTGAGAAAACAGAGACAGTCACGTGCCTCTGAACTCACAGGTACAGGGCTGCAAGTGGGAAGTTCACCAAGCCCCAGATCTACAGTAGAGATACAATACTATTGAATGCATGCACACACACACACACAAGTCTGATTTGGGACTATTTTGCTATGACCTTAGCATACCCACAGCAGCTGCTCTTGCATTGCCAGACAAAAATAAGAGACAAGCAAGCTGCCTGGTTGAAGCAGAAAAGGAAATAAACAGCCCAGCATTCACTAGTGAGCAGTCAACAGAACTGGGTCAGCTCATCTCATGCAAAAGCGCCATGCCAGCCTCGCAGCCAGAAAAAGACCAGAGTCTCAACGTGGAGCAGGCCCTGAGGCAACTCCCTCAGCCACCCTGCCAAGGTCAGCAGAGCACAGCCACTGGAATGTGAAATCAGCTGCTGGCCCCAGGCACCAGTGGAAATGAGGGCTGGGAGCAGAGAGAGATGCTCCCAGAATGCAGCCTTGATTTGCTTCCTCCACCCCTGCAGCCTGCAGTGCATCCATAATTTCCCTTCCAGTTTTTCTGCCCAATAAAAGAAAACTTTGGTGGGAAGGAGGAGGGCATTCCAAGCTGGCTAGTGGCTCATGCCTGTATTCCTAGCTACTTGGGACATTGAGATCAGGAGGATAGTGGTTCAAGACCAGCCTTGGCAAATAGTTGTGAAACTCCATCTCCAAAAATAATCAGGGCAAAGCACCTGCTTTGCACAAGTGAAGCCCTGAGTTCAAACAAAGTCCCACCTAATAAAGAAAACACCCTCTCTGTTAGATCTTGAGTGCACTAAGGAGGTGTTGAAAGAAACATAACCTTATCAGCAATTCACAATCAAAGCAGTCAGAGAGCAGCCACACACACTCATGTTCACACATGAACACACACATGTGCACATACACTCTCCTACATGTGCATATTCACTCATCTATAAACACACATGCGTGCATGCCCACTCACGCAAACACACACACTTGTGCATGGACATACACACACTCATATATAACAAAGAGCCATATGCATATGCACACCTGCCCAGGCATGTGCACACACATGCATGAGACTATGCAGTGCACACTTACACTTTCTCACACACATACACGCTCACACAAGCACCCCATACACATATGCTCACTCACTTACACAGTGTCACATTTACACTCATGCATGCACTCCACCACACCTTCAGAATTTTCAGGTGAGGATTTTAGAAACCTTACTTCTGACCAGTAATTCTGAGGAGAGACATTTGGGGACAACTGATCTAGATTCCAGAGGTAGCTTCCCTTATCATTGAGAGATGAAGCCAGAGAAGTTTTGCAGGATGAAAGATTGTGTTTCCTAACTTCTGGTCCAGGGCTCTTCTGCAGACCACAGAAGCATGCTGACCTCTTACCCACTGCATTTATGGAGTGTCTTTAATGCTTCCATTATCTATGATAGGCTGTGAGCATGAAAGCAGTGACAAAACCACCCTGGCCCTTCCTGCATGTTGCTTATTCAGTGAAGAGACAGGTGTCACAGAACAACGGTGACATCCAGGAAACCACTTGTCTTCCTGATGAGGACAGACTCCACTGACAAGGGGCTTCTGCCTTTCAACATTTTCCTCTCCTTCCCACCTGGAATATGCTTGCAGGGGCATGATAAGACCAAGACAAAGGAAGTGACTCCTGGGAAGGAGGAGCAAGAACCCTCACAAACCCTCACTCCCTCCCTTCAGGCTCTTTTTACAAAGAGAGCACACAGATCAAACCCTATTTGATTAAGCTGCTGCACTCAGCTGTCTCTCTCCTACAACCAAAGCCATCCCCAAGAGGTGCACTCAGGCTCACATGACCATATGAGACGTGCTTGGTGACTTTTCTCCAGCCTTGCTAGCACAGCCAGACCAGGCAGACAACAAAACTCTATATGCAACCATTCAGTTAGGAGAACTGCCCCCACTGAGATAGAAAAGGTCCAGTAGAACCAGCCTGCTTCCAAGTGAGTAACAACCTCCTGGGTTGTGGTATATCTTAGAGCAAAGAATGAGGAGGAATTTCCTTTCTCAAAGAAAACCCAAAAGACACAAAGGGCAGAGATTAGATCTGGAGACTCAGAAGCTCTCCAGTAGCAAGAATCACTCTGTAGACATATCAAATGATCCACATGGCAAATGGGCTAATTCTGTTCCCGTCACTAAGCTCAACACAAAGCTTGGATCACACGCTTGCCCCTTGGCTGTACTTGTCCCTTACAAATATCTCTCACATGTTCTTATACTCAAATCCCAAGAAACTGCTTTTCGTGAACTTATTAGAGCCAATCTAGGATCCAGCTAGTGGGAGGGAGATATGCCCTATATCTCTATCTGCTCTCTAAAACCCACGGCCTCCAATTCCCTGAGCTGCTCCATCCAAAATTACAGATTCCTTCTGGACTGAATCTCAGTTGCGCTGCTGTGTCTGGTTCTGATAAATCAGCAATGACTGTGGACCAGGACTACATGTCACAGGTCAGGAGTGGACATTGGGACCAGCAGGGGCTTGTGGGGCAGTGGGAACAGAGCCTGCACCATTGGGGTTTGGAGCACAAACATGGGAGAGTTAGAAGTTCCACCCTTTAGCCACCTTCTCACAGGTAACCGTGGGTATTTCCCCAGGTGGTTCCCCAATACACCCCTGAAGCCTTTTAATCACAATTTTTCTATGTTCACATGTTTCTAAAACCCCTTGAGAAAAGCTCAATCTAAGAAGGTACTCAGAGGAGTTACTCCCTCCTTGTCTCCAGTCCCACCCCAGCTACAATTCTAGGAAGAAAGTTCTGGGGTAGTCCTTACATCTGAAACCTCATCCATAAATGCCAAAACACAGTGGGAGCATTTTCTTCACTAAACACTTTCTTCATCTGTTTTTACTGTTTGGATCAGTGAAGGGGAGGGGGTGTAAAAAGCAGGGAAGAAACCCCTTCTTGGTTTCTAGGGACAGACATGTAAAAAGTTGGCATGAATGAATGAACCAAACTCTATCCAAGCCCTGGGCAGGTACCAGGGCAGCAGAAGACAAGCACACATCTAGGACATGAGACCTCCCAGAGCAGGCAAGGCCAGTACAGTGGAGCCTCCCAGGAGAAGGATGCAAGCAGGGATATTGGGCAGCTGTCCACCCTGTCTTTTGTTCCAAGTGGGTCCTCATCTGATTAAATGGCACCCACCCATGTCAGGTGATACCTGGTCTTCCTCAGTCCACTGATTCAAATGCCAATTGTTTTGAGAAACACAAACAAAGGTGTGCCCTTGCAGACACACCCAGAGATCATATTTTTACCAGTCATGTAAGAATCCTTTAGCCCAGTCAAGCTTACACCTAAAATTAATTATCACACATTTTCAGTGTTTCCTGGGGTTGCCTGAAGAACTATAAATTGAGTGACTTATAACAACAGAAGTCATTCTTGGGGACAGGAGCAGTGGCTCACATCTATAATCCCAGCTGTAGAAATCAGAGGATTATGCTGATCACCTGGAAAAAAAGTTAATTAAACCCCCATCTCAACAAATAAACCAGATGTAGTGGTGGACATCTGTAATCCCAGGTACTGGGAGACATAAGTAGGAAAATCACAGTCCGAGGACAGTCCTGGTAAGACCCTATCTGAAAACAAATAAAGAAAGAAAGAGCTGGGGGTTTGTCTAAAGTGGCAGAGCTCTAGCAAGAACAAGACCCTGAGTTCAAACCCCAATACTGCCAGAAGAAGAAAATGAAGAAATAGGAAGAGTCATTCTCTCTCAGTTCAGGAAGCCAGAAGTCCAAGATGGCCATAACAAACCACAATTCTGAAGATTCTAGGGCATGATCTTTTCTTGCCTCCTCCAGGTCAGCATGTTGTCAGGAATCCTCACTGTCCCTTGGCTTGTGGCTGTGTCACTCCAGTCTCTGCCTCTCTCTTTACAGGACTTTCTTCTCTGTGTTATCTGCATACAAACTTGTCTCTTGTCACAACACAACAATTATAGGATTCAGGCTCACCCTGATCCAGCATCATCTTCACTTGCTTACCTTGGTTGAAATAAGGTCTCACTCACAGGTTCTAAAGGTTAGGATTTTACCATACACAGTTCAACCCTCCACAGGCCTGGGGCAAAGGAGTTGAAAAGTCCACCTTTGCTTCAGCCTTGGTCCTATCTAGAGAAGCAATGGATGGTGAGACTTGGGGAGACACAGATGTCTTACTCTTCAGACAAGGATAAATTTATCCACTTTAGGGTGCCAGAGCATCGTTACCCAAGAAATGAAGAAAGGCAACTTATGCTCTGAGGAAAAAGAGTTTGAGGGACCTCAAAGTTCCCTTCTTGCAGCCTGGTCTTAGTGAAGAGCAGCAGAGGGCTTGGGGCTGAGACCCGCCCATCAGTGCTGGGCTGGGTCTTCACTCCAGGGCAGCCCTGAGCTGTGGGGCATGAATTCTCCACTCCCACCCTCTTCCCCTGCATCTGGTGGCACCTACCATCCCCATCAGGTGAGCTAATGGGGCAAGAAGGCACCCTCCCATACTCTTAGGACACTGCTGGAACAGGGTGTGTTGGGATGCAGGGGTTTAAACTGACAAAGCTCTCCTCAGCAAATTCCACTCTTCGTGGGAAATGGGCTTAATTTCTAGTTCCAGAACCCCAAATTGCTAAATAATTGATTTTCCTTCAGGTATGTTTCTTTGCATGTGGCTTTCATAACCATGCATAATTACAACTTAGCAAAATTTACAGACAGTAGTCCAAGTGTCATAGCACTCTGAAGCTGTATGATGGTGGATTACAGATCATCTCCCTTTCAAAGTTTCTGCCCCAAACTCCCGGGTTCTTCCATTTCCTTCGTAAGTCCAAGGCCCAGACTAAATGTCTTTTTTTTTTTCCCACAAAAATCTTTCCAGATTCCAAATCATGTCCACAACTCTCTTCCCTGAATGGTCTTTTCTGTATTAAAAAAGTTGACATTTGATGACCCATTGTTGATAGTGGCTTTGTGGGAATAGCTTTGAATCTTCTCAAAAATTACAAAAAAAATTACCTTTCATTTATTTGTATTATTCCTAGTTCTTAACTGAAACACCTAGAATTAGGCAATACACCCTTATTAATTAAATGAAAAGTGGCCCATTTTTTGAAGAAGGAAGCCAACAATGTTGTGGAAATCCAGTGTTCTCACAAGAGTCCAGGACACTGCTGACCTTAATGTAGAAAAACTAAGAAGCACCTTATGGCCATGACAGACTATGAAGCTAAGGTTAAGGACCACGATTATGGGCTGGGGGTTGAGCTCAGTTGTACAACACTTACCTCATATGTGTGAGACCCTGGGTTTGAGCCCCAGGACTACAAAAAAAATAAAAGGAGCAGTTTGGAAAAATGGCATACACATAAATATATACCAATTATATATCAAGCTCTAAATCCAATAATCTAATCAGAACGCTTTTCATAAGATACAAGAGGGATTATTCAATTTCCAAAACTCACTTTCATGTGCCTTAAATGTTGATAGTGTAAATTCTAAATTTAAATTGTTGAGAATAAAAGTTGGCTCCTTATCACACTGATAAAGCACTAACCTGGTTTTAAGCTATTCAAAAACCAGAGAAAACAGCAACAAATATACAATGATGTTTAGTTCTATGAAAGGCAAAGGACTTAGTGCAATATGTGTTCTTGACCAGCACACATTCCCAAATGAGTAATGTACATACTTCATGATGCTGAAGTCATAAATATCCAGTATGGGGTGGTTTATGTTAGGTATGTGACTGACTAAAGCTGAATTAGATGATTATGCAAACAAAACGGTTTCACAAAATGAAGAGATAATGGCTATCTCAACCCAATCTATGTGAGGACTAATCAAACATTCCTAGACTATCCTCTCTGATATTCAGCCTCTTTAGCCTACTTCATTTATTTGCTGACATTGCTCTCTAAAATAGTGGTAAATAGTAAAATAGAGGAATCAAAATTCAATTAAGGCCTGTAAGATTGAGCTATTCTGTGAGTGAGGCTTCTGGAAAACAAAGAGTGAGGATAGTGGTTTAAATTATTGCACTTATACACTCACAAATTTCAAAATTTTACTAGTATCCGAATTTTGCTTTCCAGCCAACTTGATAAAGTGTTTATACAAAGAAATTAGCCTCATCCTTTGTTCATCCCATCAAAAAATAAGAGAACTTAAACACAGAAGGCATAAAATATAGGTAGGCACTCAAGTGGTAGAGCACTTGTCTAGCAAGTGTGAGGTCCTGAGTTCAAACACCACCACCACCACCAAAAAAAAAAATACACAGACTAAAGGAAGCAAAAACATAAATTCTGTGGAAAAAAATATCCACAGTTATAAATCAAGTGGAAAACCTAAAAAAAAATGTAACTCATGTTGTAGACAGGAGTTGATTTTCATAACACATAACGAGCTCTAACACATCTTTAAAGGGAAGACCTGTGCTCACTTTGGACCGATACAGAGACTAACATGGCCCTGTGCAAGGGGTACACACAAATTCGTGAAGCATTCCTAGAAAAAGAAAAGGAAAAGGCCAAAAATGTGATTGAAAAGTGGGAGAAGATGAGAAGAGTTTACAGAAAAGTAAATGCACGTGGCCTTGAAATGCATGAGAGGATTCTCAGTCCATCCATTTCTCACCCAAAGCGTGGAATCATTTCCTCTTTCCCCTTCCTCACCAATGACTGTGTCAAGCCTTCCACTGGCTCTCCCTTCTAAAAGAACTGGGACTCCACCCGCTTCCTGCCTCCATCACTTCCTGCCACCATCACTTCCTGCCACCATCACTTCCTGCCACCATCACTTCCTGCTTGGATTCTTGACATTCCTAACTGAGCCCCCAGCTGCTGCTGTACTTTGTTCCCAACTACCATCCTCCATAGGACATCACGAGTGACCCCTCTAGAAATTAACTCTACCTTGGTTTCCATCTCAGGGTCAAAGCCCAAGTTCAATGGCTCCAAGGCTCTGCTCACCAAGCTCCCCATGACCTCTCTGACCTCTTCATGATCTCCTTACTTCCCAAGGGGCTCCAGTATTCCTGTCCCCTGTACTCCCATGAACATGGTGTCTGCCATGACTTGGGTATGACTGCCAAAATTTACCTCTTGGAAACTTAATCCCCAAATCATTGCATTTGGATGTGGAACCTTTGGGATTAGGATTAGATGAGGTCACAAGGGTGGGGCCCCCAAGATGCAAGCTAGTTCACCTGCTCTGTCACAGTGCCATGTACTTTTCCATCAGGGGACTCTGCAGAACCCCTCTAACAAGAAAGCTCTACCCAGATACAGCTGCCAATCCTCAACTACCCAACTTTGAGAACCACGAGATGAACAAATCTTTCTTCTTTATAAATTATCTAGTCTGTGGTATTCAGTTATAGCAATAGAAAATAGACTAAGACAATACAGAAGATTGTATTTCCCAAAGATGACAACAACAATGATGTCTTTCCTGGTTAACTCAATGTCAAGTAGGCCAGTGTACCCAGATATTCAGTCAAATGTCAGTCTAAAACTGCTGTGAATGTATTTTTAATGAGATTCACATTTAAATGAGTAGATTTGTATAAAGTACCTTACCCTCTCTCTATTGTGGGTGGACCTTGTCCCATCATTTGAAGGGAGTAAAGATGAAAGTGCCCAAGGGAAAAGGAATTTAGCCTTCAGGTGGCCTTCAAACTGGAGTTACAACACGGGCTCCTCCCCTGGTCTGCAGTCTACCAACCTGCTCTGCAGATTTCAGACTTGCCAGCCCCACACTGGTCTGATCCATGTCATTAAGATAAACCAATTTCTCTCTCTTTCTCTCTTTCTCTCTCTCTCTCTCTCTCTCTCTCTCTCTCTCTCTCTCTCTCTCTCTCTCTCTCTCTCTCTCTCTCCCTCCCTCCTTCCCTCCTTCCCTTCTCATCTCTCTATCTCTCTCCTCCTCTCCCTCTCTCTGATTCCCAGAAAACCATGACTAACGCAGCTCAATAATGTGACCTTCTCCTTGTTCTCTGAAGAGCAAAGTTCACACCCTCCCCTGGCTTTGTGTCTACTTCAATCAACACAGGTCATAGAAGCAACCCAAAGTTTCTGCCTGGTGTTCTTGAAACATTTGCTCTCAGAATGGCCCCCTCAGAAGCCAGCCACCCAGCTGGGGAAGCCCAAGTGCCATGGAGAGGCCACATGTAGGTGCCCTTCCCAACCATCCCAGCTGAGACCAGCCTGCAGGTCATCCCTGGGACCAACTTCAAGCAAAGGAGCTCTAGGTGACTCCAGTCCCCAATCTCAAGTTACTTCTGGCTTTTTAATCTTTCTAGTCTAGACTCCAAACTCAAAGGAGCAAGAAGAGCAGAGCATCCCCAACTATGGCCTGTTGAAATTCCGAGCCTGCCAAACACACAAGCAACACAGAAACGTGACTGGATTGCACTTCTTAGCTTGGTTGGGTTGTTTCTTATGCCTCCATTGAGACGCAGCACAAATGACAAGAAAGCCTAGAGCCTCTGTGCTGGGTGCCAAGCCTCCTGGATTTCCTCCCCAGGGCTCCAAGGGACTCTCCCTTCTTCAGAGACTTGCCACGTGATCAGACCATGCATTTTACTAATCCACTTTTCCTTTTCTTCTCTCCTCTGAGAAAAATGTCAGTTCCTTGAGGAGATTTGGAGTCTGCTCTGTTTGATGTTGCATCATTGGCACCTAGAATGGAGCCCAGAACTTAGTAGGTGCTCAAATAACAACAGCAGAATATATGCACAAATGAGTGAATAAAAAATTCTCGTGCATAAGAGAGCTGTGATTTAGAACCTCAATGACCATATTTTCTTTTACCTATCAGAGCACAAAAATCTAAACTTTGGTAAGGCTCTGTGCTGGTGAGCATGAGGGGACATAGGCACTGCCAGCATTGTTGCTGTCAATTTATCAGAGAATGATTCAAAACTCGCAAAAGGTAGTTGCTAGTGTGTTCTTACTCGGTCATTTTCAGATGTGATTATTTTCTGTATGTTTTATGCATTTTGTTTTACTGTGTATATAGTGTATATAATGGAAAAATAAGTCAAAATTTTGCAACATCTAGTCTCTAGATGTTAAAGAGGTTGCCAGTGTATAACAAAGCAGTTAGTAAAATTAGCATGCTTTGGACACTTTGTGCTGACATTTGTAGGAAAGTTTGTCCTCTGTAAATAACTTTTGGATGTGAATTTGTTCAGCATTACATATTATGCCTGCACGTGTGTTACTGGTTTGAAGGCAGAGAGAAGGAAGTGAGGAGGGAATGATTTCAAAGCCAAAAATGGTCACATGAAGAGGATACCTCAGGTTATAGTCATTTCTATGTGTACAATTTTATTCACCAGTGCTGTGTACATAACAGACACATTTGTGTATGAAATATCTAGCCCTAGGTATTTAGAATTACTTGATGTACTGAAAAGTAGAAGTAGTATATGGAAATAGCTTTTAAAAACTTGGGAAATACTGTGTTTGAAAATGGAGCTGTAAAACCACCTCTGAACATTGAGGACTGTCTACACTTGCTCATTGGGTTGAGGGAGGTAAGAGGAGAAACTACAAAAAGTATTTTGTTAGTGTGTGCTAGGAAACTTCAGTATATCCATTATTCTATGTTATGTGCATTCCATTTAGCTTTTCTGTACTATACATATTGTGTATATACCGAATAAATGAGTCCTAATTTTATAATATCTACTCTCTAGATACTAAAGAGGTTGCCAATGTATAACAAAAGTAGAGTTGATAAACTAACAAAAAGATTGGTAGCATCTTTCTAAATTTAGTAATATTATTCAAATTTTGAAGTGTACAGAAACATTGATTGGGAAAACCTATATCTAAGAATGTATCTGCAAAGTTGCTCCTGCTTGTGCAAGGCAGTGTCTCTGCAGAGATGCTCACAGCAGCACTTCTTTATATGAACAAAAGATGCAAAGACCAAATGATCTGTTAACTGTTGAATCTGATAACTGCTGAGCAAGGATTGGTAAATTCCTGCTTTAAAAAAATGCAGGTGCAAAAGACGATGTGACAGATCTATACCTAAAAGACCCTATATAGAATAAGGTCCATGGTATGCTGCTCAGGAATAAAACAGGGTTCAGGACAGTCTATGAGCCATGTCACCAAGCAGAGATAAAATATCTCTAGAAGAGAGGAGAATAACAGGTACAACTTCCCCTGGGGGAGAGGGGAAGGGAAGAAAACACTGTCCTTTTCATTTACTAAGTAAAATGTTTGTACTAATGCTGTACTGAGTGCATTGAGTTACTATCAAAAGAAAATATGCATTTTTTAAATAAAGGTAAGAAGCTAGAAATATTGTTTCTTTAATCTCTTCTGTAAAGCACAGCCATATGAATTTGTGATTCACTTCTGCTGACAGACAAGTGACAGCCTGAACATAATGACAATATCTTATGGACATTTGGGAAGAAGGGAAACTTTAGTTATGTCTCCAGGCAGAGATATGTGAGGAACAATCCATAAATGCTCACAGTAACAATGCCAGGGACTTAGGAACCCATGAAATAAGCAATAAATGCTTCAGGAAAATACGTAGCCACAGATGTAGCTCACAAAACTGGGATGTGTTTGGGTTTCTACATCACGATAATGTGTGGACCTTCACACCTGCAGATGGTTGCTTTGAGTAAGTGGAAACAGGGCAGGGGGAACAGGAACAGAAATGTGTTTTCACTTATAATCCTTTTGGGGATTTTCCTTGGCAACATTGTTAAGCTGAATAAAGAGAAAACATTTAAAATGTATTACATTCAAACTTTTTTGAACTACAAAGTTGCATAAATAGTCTTAAGAGCCAAGATAAAAACTTGAAAAGAGAAACGGGATTTGTTACTTAGTAGCAATTACTAGGATATCTGTCTTTTTCAGAATGCTGCAGGGGTTAGAGAGCTAATGAGTATAACACAGGCAACTATTTTGAACCAATGTCTGAACTACATTTTTTAGATTAAAAAAAATCTACAACCAAAGAAGCCCCAAGAGTCATCTTTAAGCAGATTCTCTATACTTTGCCATTTGTCAAGTACACTACCAAAAAGACACTGCACCTTGGGTGTTCCTTGACGTGGAGCAATTTACATCTTAGAAAGAAGTGAAGTCCTAGAGAGCGAACTCTAACACAGACTCAACATAGGCAAAGTGGGGAGCAGGAACTGATGCTGGGCAGGGGCATGGGGGGGGGGGGGGCGCCCAGGCAGCCTTCCCGTGTTGACTTGTACCTTGAAGGAAATCTTCACCCAGGGAGGTGGGAGGATGCACAACACTTAAATGAGAATAGCTAACTTCAAGCACTGTTGGCTTTGAATTCCAGGAAGTTAAATGAGACCCTGCAGTGAGTTGAATAGTGACCCCCTAAAAGGCAGCTCCCAATATCTCTGAGCATGACCTCATGTGGAAATCGGGTCATTGCAGCTATAATTTAATAATCTCAGATGAAGTTATCTTGGATTTCGAGTATACCTTAAGTCCAATGACCAGTGTCCCAAAGGGAGCAAGAGAGAGAGAGACTAGATGGATACCCAAGGACACAGGGTGAAGTTCCTGAGGAAACAGAGCTGGAAATCAGAGTTGTGCGGCCATAAGCCAAGGAATGTTAAGGATTGCTAGAAGTCAGTAGAAGCTAGGAGAAAGGAGGGGAAAAATTCTCCCTTGTGACCTCCAGGAAGAACCAACCCTACCAACTTCTAGTCTCCAGAACTGTGAAAGAATACATTTCTCTGTTGTTTTAATCCACCAAACTCATGCTAATTTTTCATGGCAGACAGGAGAAAGATAGACTGCTTTTCTTTGCTGACTTTTATCATTAGTATGCCCCAGGGGGCCTGTACTTAAAAGATACTCAGGAAACCTTGAATAAAAACCATGATTGTTTGAAGTGAATACAGAATGATTGGGGATATGTCAAGGCCAAATCATGAGGAATCTTAAGGACATTCTTTGAGTTTGCTGCAGACCCATGGAGAGGAATTAAGGGTCTTTACAGGGAACGATATATTAGACTATACTAATGGTGCCTAAGCTGGAAAAGACTGAAGGTGGGGGTGAGGTTAGGATACAGGTAAGGAGACTTGAAGCTGGGAAGTACCAGCAGTCATGGATATTTGAACCCCTAAAATAAAGTTAGCACCTGGACCAGGCTAGATGGGGAAAAGAAGAGGGAGGACATTTCCAAATGGAATGGCAAGGTTTAGAAGTGAAGTCCCAGTTTGGCAAATCAAGCAAAGGAGAATATTAACTTTTGAGAGGGGCTGTAAACCAGGCTTTGCTCTAACAAAAATAAATCATACCATCAGAGAGAAAAGCTAAAACTCAACTCTCAAAGCAATAGATAGGATTGTGCCATGATTCTTATTTATGTGGCAACCATTCTATAACACGATGGGGCATCTTCTGTGGGTATTACATGTGTTTACTTGTTTAACAAGCCCTGGAAAATCTCCACAGGGCAGAGACTATTATTACCCCCATCTCACAATCTCGTACATAGGGCAGTTTAATGGCACACCACGTGGTTCCCATGATGGCTCCACCACACCAACTCATTGTTAACTTTGAACATTTTGCATATGGGGCATTAATTTTTGTACTAGCTTTCTATGGGTGAAGAAGTGAATTCTCAAGTCTCCCCTCTTTCAACCAGAAGCTGAAGAGTTTGTTGAGCCTCAGATCATAAAGACTTCAAAGTCAACTAAACACATAGGAGGGCTGCTTGTATCATGTCTGCGTTCAGCTTCTGAATCAGTCCTCAGGGTAAACCTGCAAATATGCCACCATGTCTTGGAACCATCCCAGCAATCCTGATTCAACAGTGTCTCGGTCAAGACATGAACCCTGAAGTCAAACCACCTGGATGTGGCTCTACCGCATCCTGTCCCTATGCTCCCAAACAAGTCCATCACCCTTCCAGGTTGTGGATGCCCCATCTGCAAAATACAGCACAGGTGTGGCTACCCTACAATCGATGAGCACCAATGCACTAGAATAGAAAGTGCCCATAAAAGGTCAGTACACAGTTGACTCTTACAATGAACATTTGATGAATTAATAATGTCATTGTCTCAGGAGGCTCTGTGTAGGTGGGCTGACCTAGGTAGACTCTGAGGAGCCACTGTGTACTCTTGCCTCAACCTGACACTGGCAGGCCTCTTCATAACCCTGACTTCCTACTCCATGTGACCTCCATATACTAAGGCTGTCCATGTGGCCTCAACTGTAGCTGTCCCCAACAAGAATTTGCACTCCACCATTCCAGAATTTCTGTATTTTAAAAAAATTTGTGGAGCAGGGAATCAAACTCAGGCTTTTTGTATGCTGAATAAGTACTCTACCACTGAGTAGTACATTTATTATTTTAATTGGGAATTTCTTTCTTGATGTCAAAGTGGACAAGACTATAGGCAGAAGGATAAAGTCCAAAGAAGGAAAAGATTCCCCCCTTTCATGGTTCATACCTCCATCCAGCCCCAGCAGCTTTCTGCCTGGATGTCCATTGGAGCCTTCCTCCCCATTGCTTCCTTGGGTTCCCATTGCCAGGAATGCACTCCACTCACTTCTACTAAGAGCTGGGTCCATCCATGTCTCTACCCTGAGATCTCTTGAGCATTCATTGGTTGGAGTTCTATCAGCTACTTTATGCCAACAGAACACAAATCAGGAAAGACAGAGCCCTTCAGCTGGCACAGGATGGCACTCTCTCAGCTATGGCTGCTGTCCTGCTACCAGTTGGTACTCCCCTGGGGATGTTTTGTGCTATTGTCAGCAGCAATTACTACCAGCTGGCATATTGACAAACTAATAAAACAGATCATGTAAGTGGAAAGAGCTGGCGCTTGCTTCAATGTATTCAGGCTGATGTAGTATGATTGGGCTGCCATAGGCCTTGCTCAAAAAAAAAAAAAAGAGAGAGAGATAGAGAAGCACATAAACTTGAATATCTGCTGTTCAAGATGAATTTTTCAGAGATAATGAAGGGGTTCATAGCATGTGCTCCCATAGGCTAAGCAAAGCATCATACATTTTAAGTCATTTGAGGATCATCTGGAAATTTCTTTTTTATACACTAGCAAAGTTAGTGGTATTTGCTTGGTTGTTTGCTGCACAAGAGAACTTCAGGCAAAAGATTTAGAGAACACAGACCAAGTAAAGGAAGGAAAGAGTCTGACAGGATCCTCAGAGAAGTCAAACCAGGAGGTGAGCTACTGGGTGGTAGGGTAAAGAAAGGAGAACAAACATCACTGGGGTCTTATCTTTCTGAAACCTTGATGAACTGCAAGGTCAAGGATGCATATGATGTTGGGAAGTGGATTTGTTTTTTCTTTTTTCTTTTTTTTTTTTGTGGCTTATCATTTTAAGGAAGCAGCAGAATTTATCTTTCGGAGAAATACTGAACTGTCTTTTGGGTGGAGGGTGGAGGTACGGGGAGAATGTTATTTTTGCTTAGACCAGGAAAATACAAATGGGACTTTTTGCTTATGTAATTATTATGGACTGGATGTTTTGTCCCGCAAAATTTAGAAATTGAAGCTTAATGCTATTAAGCGGTTAGGTCATGAAATTTGGAGCCATCAGGGATCAGTGCCCTTATGAAAAGACAAAAGAGAGCTTGCTTTGTCTCTGTCACTCTCTGACATGTGAAGCTACAATGAGAAGACATTCACATCTACTAACCAGTAGACAGCACAACTGTTGATGCTTCAGTCTTAGACATCCCAGATTTCAGAATGGGAAATAAACATTTGTTGTGTAAGACATCCAGTCTTTGGTATTCTGTCTGAGAAGACTAAGATGATAATGGTCATCCAGGTCTTGTTCTGGAAGGGAAAGGCATAGGCAGTACATGACCCTACATAAAAATGGGCTTGGACATTTCTGAGGACATTGTTTGATGTCAAGTGTTTTATTGTGTCTGCTTCCTTTGGGGAGAGGAAGAGAGGATGCTTTCTGTGAGCAGAAATGCCATGCCACCAGGCACTGTCCTCTGTGGTCAGCCAGTTGCCACAATATGCCAGCAGCAGAAGGGGATGCAGATATAGACCAAGAACGATGACCTGTGTTCAACTACCATGAACAGTGATGTTGGAAAGACATGGGGAAGATTGCATGTGTTGTCACCCATGCCCTTTCCACATTTGCATTGAGTTGTGAATTCTTCAGTCTGTGCTAGTGACCATTGTGAGTGACAACATGCAAGGGTCCACTGCAAAAACAGAATCCTTTCTAGCTAGTCTTGAGGGTGCCATAAAATTATTACAAACTGTGTGGCTAAAGCAGCAAAGGTTTCTTCCTTCACAGTTCAGGAGGCCAGAGTCCAAAACCAAGGTATCAATAGGGCTACACTCTCTCCAGCCACTCTAGGGAAGGAACCTTCCTTGCTCTTCCAGCTTCTGGTGGCTCCTGGCATTCATAAGCTTCTTGGCTGTGGCTGCTTTGCTTCAATCTCTGCCTCCATCTAGACATGACCTTCTCCTCTGTGTCTGTGTCTCCTCTTCTTATAAAGACACTCTCAGTGGATTTAGGGCCACCATGAGAGGCAGGATGATCTGTACTATTCCTGTCCCCTCAGGGGATCGTGAATTATTGCACTGGATATACGGCAAATTGTCCTGCCAATGTGTCTTTTGAATTCCTACCCACATGCCTTCACCTCTGGGAGAACTCATGCCATTCCTGGCCTTTCCATTATCCTGACCTCATTGAAAATGCTACTTCTCAGAGATACCTTCTGGGGTAATTTTACCTCACTTGACAGCCCAATCACTCTCATGGGTGGCATGGGTCAGTTTTCTTTATTGCCATTTGGAATTATTTGAATTATTTATTCCTTGTATGTTTGTGATCTGTCTTACTAGAGTAACTTGAAGTTTCATGAGATTTGATCTTGTCTGTGACCCTCAATGCTGTATACCCAAAGCCCAGCAGAGATCACCTTTGGCTCATTCTTTGTTGAATGAATAAATGAATGAGTAGGTGAACCAAGGCATATCCCACTTCAAAATCCTGCTAGACCTTGACCCCTCCATTATGCCTGCTCCAATTTGATTTCAGGGCAGTTATCCCTCCTACCCATGAATTTCTTTGTCATTTATCCTAACTCTTTACATGGAGCCCTCTTTCCAACCATTTTACCAGTTTAATCAAGTTTCAAGCCTCTCTTAATATGTAAGATCAATGCCTTGAACCCAGAGAAGCTCGGTGAGCACTGTTAAGAACAGGGACATCTAGTTGTCCTGAGTTCACGTACCATGCTCAGGTATGGCTCTAGATTTTAGGAACATCAGCACCTGTCACTCCAGAAACCCAAGTCCTCATTGGAACAGTACCAGCCTAGAAGGCAAGGCACAGAGGTGGCCTTAATGAGATAACTTTGGGCAGTGTACAGAGGTAGAACCCAACCCTACCCACAGTGCACACCAGTTCTGCCACACCGTGGTCCCACCTCCTCCTTAGGAAAGGTGCTTCTCCCAGTTGCTTACCTCACTCCCCTCTCCACAGCTATTAGTGCCATCACTCCCCCCTTTGCTCCTGGTGTTTCTACCTTCAGTCTCCCCATCCTTACCAACCCCCTGTCATGGGTCTCTGCCCTCAAAGCCTACTGAAGCCTCACTATCCAGAAGAATTAACACTTAGGGCTTTTCTTTTTGCAGCAGGTCCTCAACCCTGAATGGCACTTAATAGCACATCTGTAACTCTCCTCTCCCAGGAGAAAGCAAGCCCTGGAGACCTCAGGAGCTCTCCCCGGGCACCAGGAAATATGTCAAGCAGAGCCAAGCATGTGTTTTATAGGATTCCTTGGTAATTGCATTCCCTTGCCTGAGAGGTAAAGATCACTTACTTCCTCCCAGCTCATTTTGTCTGCTGAATAATTCCCACCAGCAGTGAGTCACTTCTCACAATGCCGTACCACGCACCGTGCAGTGCCCCTGATGAATGTGGAGCAGATGCATCCTCCAGCCTAACGAGCAGTAAGAGAGGAGACTTCCGGCAGCACATCTAAGAAAGAAATCAGCACTAAAGGCATGTTCATCTAGCCCTCCACTAAGTGTTCCTCGGGACTCTTCTGACCCCAGCATTATGTCAGGGGCTTCTGTAAGTTTGTTCTTCAGCAGCTTAAAAACCTTCCCCTGACCTTAGTGTAAATCAGAGAACTATAAAACTCCCCTAGGAGAACAAAGGGAAATGCAATTGAAACTCTTTCGCACAAAGGCCTGAAAAATGGAAAGCTGCTGAATTAAACATAATGCAGAAATTACTTGGCCCTCTGTCACCCTCTCATTTAAGAACCAAATCTTTCCAAAGGAAAAAACCAAGATGCTCATGAGTCTTGAAGAAAAGCATTTCCTAAGTGGCTTTTCTGAAAATAAAGAGAAAGGGCCATGAAAGTAAACTCATCTTTATTTTAATTCCAGAAAATGCTGACACCGGAACCACCTGCCATGGAGTGTATCCCCGCCAAGTGTTCTTGTACTGGAAATGCAGTGTTCTGGTGTTGAGGTGATAGAGGCTTTAAGAGGCGGGGCCTAGTGAAAGCAGTCAGGACTCTGGGTCACCCCACTCAGAAAGGATTAATGCAGTTCTCACAGAACCTTGGCTACCCCCAGCAAGAGCAATTCATAAAAAGAACGAGCCTGGCCCCTGGATGCCTCAGACATCAGGTGAGAATCCCTCACCAGAGGCTGATGGGCTGTCCAATCTTGAATATTCAGTCTTCAAAGCTGTGAGCTGAATAAACCTCTTTTCTTCAACATTACCTAGCCATGGATATTTTATTACAGCAACAAAAAAATGAATTAATACAACAACTGGATCCAATTTTACTGAGTAAATTCATCTGGATTCAATCCATCTTTTGCTGCAAGAATCTTGGAGGCCACATGTCTTTCAAGCTCCTTCTCTGCCTGCCTGTTCCTCTCCCTCCCTGCTCCTCTCCCTCCCTGTTCCGCTCCTCCCTCTCTCCCAAATACTATTAAGCTATTACCTTCTTAATTCACTATTCAAATTCTCTGTACTCCACTTCCATTTGCTTCCACGTCCCCCTTCTCTCTGCTTTCCTCCTTGTTACTCTTTAGCCAGAACCAAGCACAACTTTTGGGTTCCAGTGCAAAATGAGAATGTGGAGCCTCTTGTTCAAAACTTGATAAGAATCTTGAGACAGCAAAGGGTCTTCATGTGCATGACCCCTGTGTGACCGCACTGGGCAGATTGCAAGCCCAGGAACCCAACCCTTCTTGTGGCTTCTTCCTCCATCCACCATCCCACAAGCTGTTCCTGCTTAACTCCCCCATCCAGCCTGCCTGGTTGACAAAAAAGCTTTTACAAGAAAAAAAAAAAACAAAACAGAAATGTCATCAGGGTGAGACCCCTCAGCCATGGCCTTGTGATGAACTCTTTCCTTTCTTTTCCTCAACAGACATAGTCTCCCTAGGTAGCCCAGACTCACCTCAAACTCTCAGTCCTCCTGCCTCAGACTCCCTAGTGATGAGATTATAGACATACACCACCACATCCATTCCTAAACATGGGGAAAAGGTTCCTGTCCTTGTCACTGTGTCTATGGCTTGTCATGCTTCTCAATGTACTTCAGCTTCTCAGTAACCAATTCCATCACAGCTCAATGAAACAAAACCCTCCACTGAGTAGAAACTGGGAAATAGACCTGAAGTTGGCTTGGCTGTGACTCTAGATGTGTACCAAAATCTTTACTTGGTGCTGTGTCCACTCCTTAAGGTCAGGTTGAATCTTGGTACCCAGTTGGCTCCCTTCCCAGCCCACTCTGAGATCCAAAAGCTATATTTTTTAAAAATCATTTAGCTGATTTTATTGCATTATGCCAAAGGTATGTTCAGAAATGGCTAGTGGAAAATTTTATTAGAAAAAGTAGCAATTTAAAAGATTCAACATCATGGAACTCTTGTCCTTAAAATGAATAATAGTGAGAAAACATTCTGAAATTATATATACATACATACATATAAATTATACATGTTACATATATATTTCTTCTATCTCTAGGAAAATATAGAATCACAATTTCCAAATATATTAGAAATTAATCACTTGTAACTTTGCATAAGAACCACCATAATGCTTGTGTGTGTATAAAGGTATATAAAAGTACATATGCACATGTACACACACACCTTTTGTACTTGCTTCTATGATTGTCACTTCCTATTTTGGTGGAACTTGGGTTTGAACTCAAGGATTTGCACTTGCAAAGCAGGCTTTCTACAGCTTGAGCCACACTTCCAGTTCATTTTGCTCTGGTTATTTTGTTATTCTCTCTTTTTTAAAATTTCATTTTTTTTTTGCTCTGGTTATTTTGGGGTTTTTTTGTTGTTGCTGTTTTCACTTATTCACATGTGCATACATTGTTTGGGTCATTTCTCTACCCTGCCCCCCCTCCCCCACCTTTCCCCTCTCCCCTCCTCAGTTTCAGGCAGGTCCCATTCTGCCCTTATCACTAATTTTGTTGAAGAAATGACATAAGCGTAATAAGAAAGACAAAGCATTTTTGCTAGTTAAGGATAGCTATACAGAGAGATTTCTAGCATTGCTTTCATGTACCCATGTGTTACGACCCATGTTGATTCATCTCTAACTGATCTTTACATTGGTTCCTGATCCCCTTCTCATGTTGACCTCTGTCATTTTAAGGTTTCTGTGTTAGTTCCTCTGGAGTGGGGACATCAAACACTTTCATGTTTTGGGTTTTCTACCTATTCCTATATCTCCCATATGTGCTCTCCCCTTTTCTTGTGATTCAAATCCAACAACATTGCTGCATTTGCCCTAGATCTGAAGTCCGCATATGAGGGAGAACATAGGATTTTTGGTCTTCTGAGCCTGGCTGACCTCACTCAGAATGATGTTCTCCAGTTCCATCCATTTACCTGCAAATGATAAGATTTCATTTTTCTTCATGGCTGAGTAAAATTCCATTGTGTACAAGTACCACATTTTCTTGATCCATTCGTCAGTAGTGGGGCATCTTGGCTGTTTCCATAACTGGGCTATTGTGAATAGCGCTGCAATAAACATGGGTGTGCAGGTGCCTCTGGAGTAACCTGAGTCACATCCCTTTGGGTATATCCCCAAGAGTGGTATTGCTGGATCATATGGCAGGTCTGTGTTTAGATTTTTAAGAAGCCTCCAAATTTTTTTCCAGAGTGGTTGCACCAGCTTGCATTCCCACCAGCAGTGGATTAAGGTTTCTTTTTTTTTTTTTTTTTTTTTTTTAGTGGATAAAATATCTTTATTAAATTGATTATTTTTGCAGTACTGGGGATCAAACCCAGAGCCTTATGCGTGTTTCCCAGGCCTTCTACCACTGAGTTACACCCTCAGTAGTTAATTTGTTTTTTATTTTTAATTAATTTACTTTTATTTTTTTATTTTTTTTTATTTTTTTTTTTCATTTTTCTTTTATTATTCATATGTGCATACAAGGCTTGGTTTATTTCTCCCCCTGCCCCCACCCCCTCCCTTACCACCCACTCCACCCCCTCCCGCTCCCCCCCTCAATACCCAGCAGAAACTATTTTGCCCTTATCTCTAATTTTGTTGTAGAGAGAGTATAAGCAATAATAGGAAGGAACAAGGGTTTTGCTGGTTGAGGTAAGGATAGCTATACAGGGCATTGACTCACATTGATTTCCTGTGCGTGGGTGTTACCTTCTAGGTTAATTCTTTTTAATCTAACCTTTTCTCTAGTTCCTGGTCCCCTTTTCCTATTGGCCTCAGTTGCTTTAAGGTATCTGCTTTAGTTTCTCTGCATTAAGGGCAACAAATGCTAGCTAGTTTTTTAGGTGTCTTACCTATCCTCACCCCTCCCTTGTGTGCTCTAGCTTTTATCATGTGCTCATTGTCCAATCCCCTTGTTGTGTTTGCCCTTGATCTAATGTCCACATATGAGGGAGAACATACGATTTTTGGTCTTTTGAGCCAGGCTAACCTCACTCAGAATGATGTTCTCCAATTCCATCCATTTACCAGCGAATGATAACATTTCGTTCTTCTTCATGGCTGCATAAAATTCCATTGTGTATAGATACCACATTTTCTTAATCCATTTGTCTGTGCTGGGGCATCTTGGCTGTTTCCATAACTTGGCTATTGTGAATAGTGCCGCAATAAACATGGATGTGCAGGTGCCTCTGGAGTAACAGTCTTTTGGGTATATCCCCAAGAGTGGTATTGCTGGATCAAATGGTAGATCGATGTCCAGCTTTTTAAGTAGCCTCCAAATTTTTTTCCAGAGTGGTTGTACTAGTCTACATTCCCACCAACAGTGTAAGAGGGTTCCTTTTTCCCCGCATCCTCGCCAACACCTGTTGTTGGTGGTGTTGCTGATGATGGCTATTCTAACAGGGGTGAGGTGGAATCTTAGTGTGGTTTTAATTTGCATTTCCTTTATTGCTAGAGATGGTGAGCATTTTTTCATGTGTTTTCTGGCCATTTGAATGGCCATTTCTTCTTTTGAGAAAGTTCTGTTTAGTTCACATGCCCATTTCTTTATTGGTTCATTAGTTTTGGGAGAATTTAGTTTTTTAAGTTCCCTGTATATTCTGGTTATCAGTCCTTTGTCTGATGTATAATTGGCAAATATTTTCTCCCACTCTGTGGGTGTTCTCTTCAGTTTAGAGACCATTTCTTATTAAGGTTTCTTTTTTCCCACATTCTCACCAATACCTGTTGTTAGTGGTGTTTTGGATGATGATTATTCTAACAGGGGTGAGGTGGAATCTTAGCGTGGTTTTGATTTGCATTTCCTTTATGACTAGAGATGGTGAGCATTTTTTCATGTGCTTTTTGGCCATTTGAATTTTTTCTTTTGAAAAAGTTCTGTTTAGTTCAGTTGCCCATTTCTTAATTGGTTCATTGATTTTAGGAGAGTTTAGTTTTTTAAGTTCCCTGTATATTCTGGTTATCAGTCCTTTGTCTGATGTGTAGCTGGCAAATATTTTCTCCCACTCTGTGAGTGGTCTTTTCAGTTTAGAGACCATTTATTTTGTTGTACAGAAGCTTTTTAATTTTATGAAGTCCCATTTATTCATCCTTTCTCTTAGTTGCTGGGCTGCTGTGGTTCTACTGAGGAAGTTCCAAAAGCCATATTTTTTAAAAGGCCTTTGTCTATTCCGGGCCTTTTAAGGTTCATTATTAATGATGCCTTGAAGATGTCTTCAGGCTCTCTATTCCTGGAAAATTGAACTTAAAAGTTCCCAACAGTAGTACTGCACCTAAAGTAGTTTTGTGCCACTCCCACAGAGGTAGAAAGGACCCAGCCACCAGCAGGACCACCACGAGGGTCCCCAGCACCTTGGGCTTTGGGCCTGTCTACCATCATCCAGGGAAAAGCAGGAGAGACAAATGATTCAAAGAGAAAAGGAAAACACCAGCCACAATGAAAGGAAGAGTTGCTCACAGAGACAGGGTAGTTCCCAGAGGGTTCACGTGTGAACACTTCAGAGGTTCTAACTCAGAACAGGAATGCAGGAAAGCCCCAGATCCAAATAGCATGTTCCTCCCCTTGGCCATCACATCAACGGCTGGGGATAAGCTCTAAGGATGAACACAGGGACTCCAGAGGGGAGTCACCATCTGCAAGGAGGCCCCGCTCCATGGGGCCACATCTTAGTAGAGGTCTTGCTGATTTCTCCTTTATCAAATTGGCCCAGCACCATCTACTCTGGCTGAGCCCAATTTAATTGCCTTTTTTATAGAATCACATTAAGTGTGTGCTCTTCTCTCCCTCTCTCCTCACTAGCAAATTTTCTGTAACAAACCAAACCCTATAAATCCAAAGAAAATGGAAGTAGATTGCCACTAACATCCTGGGTTGTCTATTTGCAGGAGAACAACAAAGTGTTATTCTCCTTGAATAAGCAGTGAATTAGCAAATGTCTTTCTCTGTCATAAACATTTGTTGGAAGCAGCCCCTGGGTGATTGCATGAAGGATGCAGAACAGCTATTTTTAACTCACAAATGAGAGCTGCAGAAGCTAATTTTGGACTGCCACTCAGTCTGGATGCTAAGGGCTGACTGTGAATGGAAGGAAAGTACAAGGAGAAATTGCTTCCCAGCATGGCCTCCTGCAGCCACTCTGAAACAGAATCACAGATTTCCTGTTGAGAGGTACAGGGCTGTAGTCACTTTCCTCCTTATTCCTTGAGGCCATGGCCATGGTGCTGAAAGACTGCCCATCTGCCTTTGTCCCAGGCAATCTGAAAAAGAAGCACGCATATTGTGCTGGGTGCTCCAATGCACCTGTGTGTGGGGATACCCAGGCCACTAACCAGAGGGACCTAGAGGAGAAGGGGGTAAAAGGCTGGGAAGCCAAACTTCCTGGAAGAAACATGACAACAAGCCCAAATAGGACAAGAAACAAGCCCTTTAAAATGCTTTAAGGTAATGAGCTGACATAGAATTTTAATTATTTTAAAGAATATAAGTAGATAGCATTGCTAATGATAAAAGTAATGAAAAACACTGTCTCCCAAAAGCAAACCCCTAAATTAGCAGCTGTCCAAAGAGCACCATTAATATGCCTTTTCCACCACCAGGCAAGTGCCTTGCTCCCTCCTGCTGCTGAGTGCCGCCTTTCCTGAAGGAGGAACCCACGTCCTGGTCAGGCAACATCTGAACTCCAATAGGGATGTGAGCAAGGAACAGAAGGAACTAAGAGAGTGGGGGTGTGGAGAAGGTATCTTCCACCCTCACTGCTTTGCTAAGCTTCTCTCTTAGAATAGTTTGCAATGTCAAAGGGCATATGATCTGCTGGAAGCAGAGAGGATAAGGGACCATGTTATCTGACCAATGGAAGCATGCAATATGGCAAGGCAACTTTCTCTGAGCTCATGCCATGACCCTGAGATGAAGGCCTTTCTTGGCAGTTCCCTGATGGGATAAAGAACCATAGCTGGCCTTGGCTTGCATATGAAATAAAAATACATCTTGTCTGAGATGGTTTGGATTTTCTGTTAATAGTAGCTGGATCTGATCTTTAATTGATGGAGCCCTTCATGACAAAAGTAGACTGCTACAAGGAAAAGATCCAAAAATGGAGCAAATTACTTGATGTCTTTCTGCCTGCCTTGGCCAGTCTGAGAAATTGGGGATGTCTTCAGGACTTGCCCATACCTGCAGTGTCATCCTCACCATTCTTTCTGCTTTGGTCTTCCTCCACACAGAATGTGCTCCAGCCTCAGTCCCCCCGGACCACCAACAGTAGGCTCTCACCACCCAGCTCTGGTCCAGGATCAGTATTGTTCTAGTTGTTTTCCTGACTCAGAGGCAGCCACCTCCCCAAAGGTACATGTGACTGTCAGGTTTGGGAAGGCAACTTCCACTCTCTTCTTGCTATTTGGAAGCTCCAAAAATAAAATAATCTGTAAGTGCACATCCATGGGTGTTTGAATTATGGTGTGACCCTCATGGTGGGAATTAAGGCATCAGTCATAATTAGGTAGAAGAGAGGGTCCAAAATAGAGGCCTCCCAGTACCCCTGAATCATACCAGGAGTACTGACCGGTGGGTCACACCCAACAGCAGCTGTATACACAAAAGCATGATTGGCCAGCTCTGCCCCAGTGCAACAACCTTCCCAACACTGGGAAGCAAAATAGTGCATCCCTGAGGTCCAGGAGTGGGTTTTATTTGGGTAACATCATCAAAGCGCTCGTTTTCTTACCCTTCCATCCACCCACAGCATACTCTCAGCGCCATGCTACATTCCATCCAGAGCTCGTCACTTGTTCCCTTATTCACTTATTGAGCACTTACACTATGCCAGACCTTGCTACACACAGGGAACAGAAATATAAATTTAGCAGGATCCACTCCCTGAATGAGTGCAGACTCCAGTGAGCTTCAGGCTTGCCCAGGGCAGAAATGCAAACTCGATTATTCAGAGATCATCACTTACATTGAACTAAAAGGATACTGGGATGAAAGCGAACCCTAATTCTTGGGAATGATTTCTAAAATGCATAGTTGAGAAAACGTCCTGCTCTGTGGAAACTCTTATAACGTGCAGTGCCTCAAAATGGGTCCTTTTCTGAGCTTTAATGGTAGGACAGGAACACTTATGAAATGTTTTTAAAAGTAAACATTCTCAACTGTCTGTGCTATCATAAAGTCAAGAGTGATGTGTCTGTGTGTCTGTATACTTACAGTTCCATGAAATTTCAATAAGGAATTCTTTTAGGAACAAGTAAGAGACAAAGTCAACCAACCATTTAAAAGTAAAGATTTATGGTGAGATCTGAGTTAGGTCCACAGTTGAACTAAGAGAATTGGGGCATCATTTTCCTAGTTGTGTGATCCATGAGCGATCACAAAGAAGTGCAAAGGAGACACAAGAACTTTCGGTGCCATTTTTTGCAACTTCTTATAAGTCTTAAAACTATTTACAAATAAAAGATTTTGTCTTTAATGTTTATGGTTTTGGTTGGGGGTTTGGGTTTCTGTTGTTTTCAGGGGGTTTTGTTTGTTTTGGTGGTGGTCCTGGGGATGGAACTATAGCCTTGCACTTGCTAAGCAAGTGCTCTACCACTTGAGCCATACCCCAACTTCTAAAAAGTATTTTTCTAAGCCAGAGCTTTTTTCTTTTCCTCACAATGGGAAATCCAGGGGTTCCTGGCTGCCAGTATGAATATAGGCACTCCTCAATGATGCCTTCTCTCTAAGCCCTCTCTGTCTTTTTATTTTTCCAGCCTTTGCTGATTGGGCTTTGAGCTTCTCCCATGTGGTCAGGTGGAGGTTATCCATTCATTTTGGGAGCTTGCCTTTGAGCCACATGGCATCATGACTCTATTACTGTGTAACAAATTACCACTAAACCAGCTGTCTCAGACGGCTCCCTTCTAGCTTCTTTGGGTTAGGAATCTTGTCTGTGCTTTAGGTCCCCCATGAGGATGTGATCAGGTGTGGACCAAGGCTGGAGTCTCATCTGAGCTTTAGTGAGGAAGCATCTTCCACACCCACATGGGTTGTCAATAAAATTCAGGTCCTTGCAGCAGTTTGACTGAAGGCCCCAGCTACTTGCTGCCATTTCCCAGGGACTGTCTCCAAACCTTGCCACATGGGCCTCTCCAGCATAACCATTTTTTTAAAAAGCTATCAAGGGAGAGTCCTAATTCAGGGTGAGTCATAGTCTTAGTCCAATCATGTTGAAAGGGGGGCATCCTTGGGAATGGTACAGACACAAGCATTGCCAGATCAGTGAGAGAAAGGCCAAGGTCACAGCCAGTGTCACTGTACTTCCAGGCATCTTTATTAAAACGTGTCAGCACCTCTACTTCCTGCTTTTGTCCAAGTCCCCTGTGTATGGTAACATTCCTGCATCAGCAATGGATGGATTTTTCCCATTTCGAAGAATACACACCAAATGCAGACCCTGCTAATACTTAATAGGTTCACCCAATAAACATGGGTAAGATTCATAAATACACTTATCAAACCTTGTTGATGAGGGAAAATGACTTCAAAAACCAAGTCAGGCAAATTATATGATAATTAAAATTGTTTTTCAAAACCTGATACTATGGTGTAATATAAAAAAATAATTATTTGAAAGGGAGAAAAATAAAAATCACCAGATTGAACAGTGAAAGTATCTAAGAACTGGACTCCTCTGTTCAGTGCTAATGCAACTCCCTGTGCTTAAGAGAAATGAGTGGTTGGGGACAAATTTTCAGAAAAGTCTTTCTGAACAGTGATTTCCAAAGGTGTTTATGTTCATCTTAAGTCAGCCAAAAGCAGTCAGGCACAGCCACAAACATTACCCCAGAAGGTTTCCAGAGCCTCGACAAGCAGTGCCTTAATAATTACCAACCTTGGCCACACCAAATCTATTAAGACTAGTCATTTCCATGCACAAATGACAGACTGCGAAAACCTCTAGCTCCCTAAACAAGGGGATTAACGATTTCTTTAATGTGTTATCAGCTCTAATTAACAGTAATTCTTGGCTTCAGTGATTTAGACTCTTGACACAGATGAAGCTTCATTAGGCAGAGAGTCAAAGGGCTGCTCTCTGACACCACACACAAAGCCAGCCTCACTCCCTTCCAGGCTGAACTAAGCTCAAATCCAGGTGACTGGGCACATGTAGGAGAGGCTGGCACACATCCCCATATTTCAGTGCCCCCTGGACACTGGCCCTGGTGACCAGCTTGACTTGTGGTGCTGAGCTAAAAATATTGTCAGCCCAATGAGTCCCCACAGCCTTCATACAAAGAAGACTCATTGTCACAGCAGGGACCCAAATGTTGGCCAGACACACACAAAACACGAGCTAAGTAAAGTCACTTGGGTCTTCACGAAGCCAGAGGAGGCAGGTATTTTGAGATACTGTGTTTGGGTCAAAATTGCTTAGTTGGGGGAAATTTTGGTCAATGGAAACAAAGTTATACTTAAATATGATACAGTATCAGGCTGTAGGAGGGCAGAGCGCCTGCCTAGTAAGCATGAAGCCCTGAGTTCAAATCCCAGTACCACCAACAAAATTAAAAATTAAAAATAAATAAATACAAGTAGTTCTCGTGTTTTATTGCACAGCAAGAGGACTGTAAATAACATAATGTATATTTCAAAAAGCTGGAGGAAAGGACTTGAATGTTTATACATGTGTTTGAGGAAATAGACATGCTTATACTGACTTGAACATTGCATGATACATACATGTATCGAAGTGTCACATCATACCCCATACTGTGTACAAGTTTTATGTCAACTTAAAAAAAATTAAATCTTAACCAAAAAATGGCTTGGTAGACTCCTCTTGGCAGGAATAAATGACATTCTAACGGCCTTAAGAGATCAACAAACTTCCTGAATCATTTTAAAAAACCATGAATTTAAGTGCAGCAAATTTTCAATTATCTCTGCTAATGCTGGTGAAGAGAGGCACAGATAATTCAAAATCAGAAATGCTAAAAGGTTGTTAATATTTGGCCTGAAAAAGCTATTTGCATTTACATTTGAATAAGAGCGAGTTCTACCTTATTAGAATATTGAGCAATTCTGACCAAACAGGAAAAGGCTTGTCTGAGGACAGCCTGCATTTATCTGCCCACCTTCACACATCATCCTGAGGGTGGAATGGGTTTCTTTTCAAGCTGGAGTAAATCTGACAGCCTGGCCTGGGAGTGATCTCAAGACCCTAAACACCCTTGTGTTGATTCCAGGACTGAGTCAGGATGAGTTAGAGGCATCGGGGAGAAGACTGATGTTTGTAGGGCACAGAGTTGCATACCCACATTGGAGGGCTTACCTATGCATTGGAGGGCTCTCAGCTGCCTGACCCCAGAAGGGGCTTTTATCTCTTTCCCTGATTTCTCCATTGGGCCTGCTCAGAGTACTCCTTTTGGTCAAAGTAACCAGAAAAGAAGGGAGCATGCCCCATGGAGCTGCCTCCTGCCCTCACTCCACAGGACCTTGTGCATAAGCAGTGAGGAAACACAGCTGATTGATGGTTTGTAGGGGTGTGGAAATGACCCATGCCTCCCTCATCATTGCTCCTTCAGCCGTCTGCACATTCCTGGTGAATTTGGCATAAGCACAGACTAGTTCCTGAGAGTTCAAAGATCTGGGATAGGCTGAGTTTATTCTTCATGTTACAGTGAGAGACACAATCCCTCTTGTCAGGGAACAGCTCATCTACCAGCCAGGAAGTCAGCATTGAGATGGTGAGGATGGAAATCAAATGTCAGTGTCCAGAATGGGCCTCAGGTCTCATGGCTGGGTGGAGAACAGAGCAGTCAGGACGAGTGAAAGGCCACCACAGGGAGCTCTTGCTGGTCCATCAGTCAGCTGCAAGGGGAAAGGCTATGCTCTGCCATCTTGAGGGGACTAGGGGGACCTTGAAGCAGGTTACAGATGAGCTGAGTGATACCTAAAATTGATGCCATTGTTTCTGTCGTATATTTACCTGTGGAGTTTCTAAATGCTCAACAATCCTACCTCTTAGAAAACAGGCAATTCAAACACAGTAGAAGCTTCCAGAGAAATCACTATCTTCACGCTTTCCCTCAGCAAATCCAATTGACTATCTCTGTAAAATACATCCAGAGCCCACCCAGTTCTTAGCATCTGTACTGCCTCCACCCTGTCCCAAACAACCGCTGTCTCCACCTCTTCCAGGACCCCACTCCCAACACAGTCAATTCTCCCCACACAGCTGCAGAGGTCTTTTCTAAATATGGAGACAGTGCTGCTGCCTCTTTGCTCACAACCTTCCAGTGACTTCTGCCATCCACACAGTATTAGCTAGCACACCCCTCATAGTCTGCAGCCCTCTCAAATCCTGTCCACGACACACACACAAACCCACACATGTGTGCACACACTCAGACTTGTGCGCATATTCATGTGTGCTCACACAGACACACACAAGCACCCTTTTCACATTCATGGATGCACCCACTCCTGCATTTGCACACGTGCATACTCACATGCCCATGTAACAATCACACCACCTCATGCCTGCTCACAAGCATAGACCCACTACATGTACATACATACAGTTGCTCCCACACGCGCACACACACACTCCAGGCCTGTTGCCTCTGTGAGCCCACCTTTCCCAGGATCACTACACAGTACTCGTGCTGACTGTCTTGCTTACCTTCATGACAACAGGAAAGTACCTACCCAGGACCTTTCTCTCACTGCTAACAGGCCTTTGTTGCAGTGACTCTTGCCCTGACTCCCCAGGATGAACCTTGAACTCCCCCCACAAACACACCCACCTTCCAACCCCTCCCTCAGCTTCACTGCTGCTACCCCTTGTTTCCCTTAGTTGTCATGTTTGCACTCGGTATCCTCTGGGAGACATACAAGCCCCTTGGGGCCAGGGCCTATTTTACCTTCCTGTCCTTCATTTTTTTAAGTGTATTTTGATAGTTCAAGGGGATTTTGCCTTGATATTTTGGAGTGTCTATATCTTGCTTTAATCGGATTAATCTCCCTATTACTTGCTCTGTCTCCCTGATGCCCTATCACTCAACAGCTTCCAGTGCCTTGTGCAGCCTTATACATAGATGCAGTGCTTCAGTATTATCCTCTCTTTGCATTGTTTTCTCTCTCCCACTTCCCCATAGTTCCCTTGGTCTGACCCACTAATACTCTCATAACCTCACTCTCTCTCTCTCTCTCTCTCTCTCTCTCTCTCTCTATATATATATATATATATATATATATACACACATATATATGCATATAAGATCATATTTGTATTTATATGTACATTTATTTTATAGGTCTAGCTTCCACATATAGGGGAAAACATGTGACCCTTGACCTTTTGAGACTGGCTTACTTCGTTTAACATTATGTTCTCCAGTTCCATTCATTTTTCCTCAAACAACATAATTTCATCCTTCTTTATAACTGCATGATACTCCATTATGTATATATGTACATTTTCTTAATCCATTCATCAGTTGTGGGGCATCTGGGCTGTTTCCAACATTTGGCTACTGTGCATAGTGGGGCAGTAGGCATAAGTGTGCAAGTGGCTCCAGTGTATCCTGGCGAATATACCTACAGCCTGCAAGTAGTACAGCTGAATTGTATGGTGCTTTCCACAGCCGTTACACTAATTTACACTCCCACCAACAGTGAATGGGGTCCCTTCTTCCCTGCATCCCCACCAGCATTTGTTGTTATATTGTTATTGATGGTAGCCATTCTGATTGCAGTGAGGTGAAATCTCAATGTCATTTTGATTTGCATTTCCTTTATGGCCAAGGATGTCATTCGTGTATTTATTGACCACTTACACTTCTTCTTTTAGAACCGTCTGTTCAGTTCATTTGCCCACTTATTCTGTAAGTTGTTGATTCTTACAGAGCCACAGTGATAAAACCAGCATGGGACTGGCACAAAAACAGACATGAAGACAAATGGAATAGAACAGAAGACCCTGACACCAACCCACACATCTACAGCCACTTGATTTTCAACAAAGGAGCTCAAAATATGTGTTGGAAAAAAGACAGCCTCTTCAACAAATGGTGCTAGGAAAAGTGGATATCCACCTGCAACAGACCGAAACTAGATCCTAGTCTCTTACCTTGCACTTGTGTCAATTCAAAGTGGAGCGAAGACCTTAATAGAAGGCCTACGGTGGTGTGATTACTCCAGGAGAAAACAAGGACCACTCTGTATCATATGGATATAGGAAATAACTTTGTGAATAGAACCCTAATAGTTAGCAATTGAGAGAAAGAATTGACAAATGGAACTGCATGAAACTAAAAAGCTTCTGCACAGAAAATGAAACAGTCACTAGACTGAAGAGACAGCCTACAAAATAGGAGAAAATCTTTGCCAGGTATGCATCTTACAAAGGGATTAATAACCAGAATTGATAGGGAGTTTTTTTGATACTAAACATTCCTGGTTCAAATTATTGTGTTGCTTCTGTCTTCTGACTAGACTCTGCTACTGCAATTACCATTTAGTAGTCACTCACTAAATGTCTCCTGGAAAGATGGATTGACACTGCTATTTACTTCTGATCATCAATAATAAACGTTGATGAAAGTCAAATATTTGCCCTGCTTCATTTACACAGTAGGATGGAGTCCGTGGTTGCTGGGAGACTCCAATGTGTGTCACACTGGGCTGGAAGTGTCCCCTGGCTATCTCATTGATCCCCTGCACCCTCATAGGAGTTGGTATTCATTTTAAATTGTGGTAACATAACTTACCCTCTCAACTGTTTTAAGTGGACAGCTCATTAGTGTTAAAAATGATTGTGCTACGACAATCAAACTCCAGAACATTGTCTTCTTTCCAAACTGAAACTCTGTTCCCACTAAACAACTTCTCATCCTGCCTCACCCACCCCTGCCAGTCACAGTTCTGACTCTGAACTGTACTTTAAGGACTTCATAGAGGTGGAATGTTATGGTGCTTGTCATTTTGTGACTGGCTCATTTTACTTAGAACAGATTCTCAAGGTTTACCAATGCTGTCACACGTGTCAGAATTCACTTCCTTTAATGGCTGAATAATATTCCACTGTATGCCTGGGGCCACATTTTGTTTCATGTTCATCTGGACATTGGCTTGCTTCCAAGTTTTGGCTACTGTGAATGGTGCTGTGTGGACATAGGTGTACAGATAGGGGTTGGTATTTTATATTGAGGAAACCAGGGCTCAGAAAAACCAAACAAATCCTCCAATGTTACATATCTCTAGGTGGCTGACCTAACCTCCAGCTCATATTTATATCTCATTCCACCTTCACACTCCTACCTGGCCCTGAGTTAATGACCAAAGACAGGTAAGTCAAAGCAAGCCACCATGCTTCAGTTCCCAGACCTGCAGGAACAGAGCAGGTATTTACCATCTACACTGTTACAAAAAAGTCACCTCTAAAAATAACTGTTGTACAAATCTAAGTTTAACCATAAACATTAGGTATTACTGGAGTGTGGAACAAAGAGAGGAAGAGACAGCTGGATTCTTCTTGGGCTACATCTGCATTTCTTGGATGGTTTACCATGAGTGCTGCCATCTATGGCCACACCATGAAATTGCAGTTTTCTTTGATGCTCAGACTTTGGGTTCCAGCTTGGGTTAGTGCAGCACCTCACTCCAGATAAGCAGCTCCAGAACTGGAAGGCAGACAGTTCTGCCTACTTTGCGGCTCAAGACCCCTTGGACTTCCACGAGAAACCTCCAGCCACTCTCACTTCAGCAAGTTGTAGGAGGCTTCTCAGAGGCAACTGCCCAGATAGGTGCAAAGGCCTCAGTATCCTCCACCTGCCCCATGTCCCAGGGGACGGGTCAGCCACTCACTGCTATGGGCCACATTGTCCCTGACTTACTCTAAACACCCAAGTATACACTCATGTCCTTCTCCCTCAAGTCCTTTTCCTTCTCCTTCATATCCTTTCTTCTCTGCAACTCTGCCCCAGGTACACTGAGACCTCTCTGAATGGCCTTCTTTCTCCAGGGCTCCATTTTCTCATGTGTCAGTGAAGGAACAATCCTAAAAGTATTCTCCAAAATTCCTTTTGGCTCTAAGAACACTATGGTTCAAGTACCACTGAAGAATTCATGCTTTGTCTATCTAAAAGGTTCCCTTGCTAGTAGGCAGTGGAGTAAACTGCAGGGCAATTCGGTGACACATATTTTCAGCAATGTAAAGACAAGACACAGACTCAGGTAGAAGACCACCTAGAGTATCATGGACATGGTCAAGTGGTCATGGCCAAAACTCTTTTCAAATTACAGACAAATGTAGCTACACAAAGTGTTTGGAAATATAAGGAAACTCCATCTGTGGTGTTTTAAAACTCTTTGATTAAAATGTGTTCAACAGCATCACTTTTTGAAAAGTCAACTCAACAGCCTATGAACTTCAGTATTCCCTCCATGACACTCTTGTTCTGGTCGCTTTTTTCAGCTCATCACACAGAGGACTGCCTGGAACCAAGAGCTTCCTAGTTCTCACCTAATGGTAGCTGCATTATCAAACGTCAGGGTACCAGGAAATTGAATTTTAGAACTAATGTAGCATATCCAAGAAACACATTAGCTGCAGATGTGAATGCTTGGGAAAACAGAGTCTCTAGGATTTTGGCAATTTTAAACAGATTTTACAACATTCCTTTAAAGAAAAAATTCTAACACCAGAACCAGCTATTTGGAAGGTGTGGGGGGAGGAGCTCAGAGTTCAGAAAGGTCCAGGAACCTGCAGAAGGTGAAGGCACATCTTGCATCACACAGTGATGGGAAGACTCTCTCTCTCTCTCTCTCTCTCTCTCTCTCTCTCTCTCTCTCTCTCTCTCTCCCTCCCTCTCTCTCTCTCTTTCTCTCCCTCTCTTTCTCCCTTTGAATAGGCAGAAGAGACAGCCTCAGAAGGCTATTCTCCAAATTTTATATATATATACATATATATGTCTATATATATATGTATATATATTACAGATTTGGGAATCAGATCCAACTAGAAATATGATGTTTAAGTGACTTATGCCAAGTCCTTGCTTACAAAGACTTTGAAGGCAACCAAATCTCACCTTCACTCCATAGCTGACAGACGCACCCAGTGCAAAGGCCAATGTGCGTTGATTAAATACAATAAAGTGAGCTAAGTGACATGGGCAAATAAAGCAGCCTTGTTGAAGTAGAGGAACAGCTGACCAGAAAAAAAGGGAAAAGGATCATTTCCTCTCCTCAGCGTTTGACACCCCCTGTAGATTAGAATTGACTTCATGTTTTCCTGACTCTTGACATCCCTACTTTATAGCAGCCAATGATAGTAAGAACTTTGTGACAAATTCCTGTGAATATTGTTGTAAAAGGTCAAGGCTCCTTCCTGCTAAGTGATAGAAATGCAACATTTACTGACCAAAGCCACAGAGGGGACTATCACTCAGCTAAGTGGGAACTCTGTGGCTAATTTCTAATGAGCTGACCCTAGAGACTAAAAATGGTTGTCAGGACACCCTCCCCACTGCACTCTGCCTCATCTCTCTGCTGGCCTCTATTCCACCTTCCATGCTTGTGTCGTTGCCCCTTGCTATGATGAAGTGATGTTCCAGAGTTGGAGAAGATGGCTCTGACAGTGCAGTTACCAACCAGAAGTGTGGTCACCTATGCTTCTGGTCTGAGAGCGCCCTTCCTACTCACATCTGGGAAAGTCCAAAGTGATGCCCTGCCTAGCTTTGGTAAGACGCCGGCACAGCAGGAATTCCATTTGTGCTCCAGTTTTCTTTTCCCCAGGACATTCTGAACCCAATGCAGGACCTTGGGAGGGTGGGGGGGTGACTGCCAGTTCCACATGACACATGGTTAGGAAGAGAACTCTCTGAAGAAGGATGCTGGGCACTCTACAGCTGCTCCACAGGTGAGTGGCCTTTGGGGAGCTGGGTTGAGGAAGGACTTTGGAATCCTCCAGGATGCCCTACAGTGACATGTCCTTGTATTCCAGCTCATCAAAACACTGGTTCATAAAGAACTGAAATGGCCCAACTTTTTGGAAAGTCATTGTAATCAGCAAGCAAAACACAAGGAATGAGGGTGACCCACTTTGGAATCATCTAAGGTTGTTCTGGCTGAGCTCCATCACACAGGTCTTCAGGCGAGTCTCCATAGACAGAAACACATCTGTGCATGTATATATGCACATGGACACACTCAAACCCACACACAATCTCACACATACATGCAGCTACATACATGCATGCACACTCGGCTCACAGAAACAAAAGTAGAGCATTTGATAAACCTACTTGCTAGAAGACCTTATCATAGAATGAGAAGTAACAGTGTCTTCCCAAAATCTCCAGCTGCAGTATGCGATTAGTGCCTTTCTAGGGTCCAAGACCCTGGAAAACAGGCAGCTTGTCTTTCCTTGTCTTGCACCCACCTCACCTCCACAGATTGAATTAGCCCAAGGATCACTTGAATAAACCCAGAATAATACCCCAGACTATATTTCAGGTATCATTGTCATCACTGGGTCATTTTTGTCACCCCACAGTAAGCAACATTGACCAATATTATCCTGGGTTTTCAAAATTATAATTGCCATGGTCTGCTTCTCCTGCAGCCTTCTCCCCATGCCATAGTACTCTACTTGCATTTCCATGAAAGGGGCTGTTGGCCCACAATGAGGTCACTGAACTGGACCATACATCCGTGTAACAGATGTACCAACCCAACACCTAGAAAGGAAGGTCCCTACTCTATAGCAAAAATCAAACCCAAACTAACTCTGACGAAGGAAATTAAATAACCAAGAATCCTTTAAAACTCTGGATATTCCACATACCAGTAAGAGGAGCAAATGTTGCCAAGAAATGCAATGTCCTTTACTCAAATCCATTATGAGCGACACTAGAGTATTGTGTGATGGACTGCAGAGATTCCAGCCCCAGCAGTTAGGGTTCCTATCCTCACTCATCTGACTCAGTTTCCCTATCCATGACATAAAAATAGGAAGACAAATGTTCTCTCAGCTTTCTTATAAGGATTCGTATGAACAATGACAAAACACTCAATAAAGAAAGTGGTTTTAACCAGATAATATAAAATCAATGATCAATTCTCTCAGAGAATTAGCACCCCCAACTAAGACTAAGCTTCTTTTATTCTTATGGTTATCCTCTTCAATATAAGGAGCTCGGTGTTTCACAGGAGCTGTCTGTCGTCCTCTTCTGTCATTAAAGCTGAATGCTTCAGAATCCTTCTGCTCCAGTAAAACTGATATCCAGGAGACGCTAATAGAACCCAGGTCAAATCACTGGCACCAAATCCATGGTGTGTTTTTAAGAAAGTCTATAAAATCTTTTATAAATCAAAATGTTTTCCTGTTATTTTAAATGGGTTCATTTTAATGAAACCAGACGCCCCTTGGTTTGGAACTTGGGGATGTCCCCATGGGGCTCACAGCCCTAATGAGTAGATTAGCATAGGGCCTCTCCTTCCTTCCAGAAAGACCCCAAGGTAGGGCATCTTTGTGCCCACAGGATTTTTGGTGACTTCTCACTCCAAGTCAGAAATTCCAAAGCCTTCTTCGGAGACTTCTGGGGTGTTTTCAGTCTTTCCAAGCATGTGTGTATTTCTAGGAATCTGATCCATTTATGTTTACCGCAAAAGTAGGGTGCAGAACACTTCTCCATGAGCTAGGAGAGGGTGCATCCCAGGGTTGGACCCAGGACAGGGTGCACTGTCCAAGCCCTGGGAGCCGGTGAGCCTCCTATCCCACATTCCCCACAGGACAGGGAAAGATTCACCACTGCTGCATGTGTGGGATTAGGGAGGAGGATTTGGGAGATTAGGGAAACAATCCAGCATGCCCTGACAGGGCCTTCACCTGCCTCCAGACCTGGAAAGATGTAGAGAAAACTCTGGTCTGCCTGGGTGACACCAATATTACTAGGAGCCAAGGGAAACAAGTCACACCATGGGCTGGCAAAAGAGAGGACTAAAGGAAATCCATCCTGTTTGTTCCTGTGATAGCTGAGCCCCGACGCCCGCTTCAAATATGTCTGTGTCCTGTTTCAGAGGCCAGCCTCATTGGCCCCAGAACCATGACCAGCCAGACTAAGCTCCCTGTCTCTGATTTCCTGTCTACTTACTAATACCTAAGACTATGATAGGCCAGACACATTTAGTACCATGAGGACGTCACTCTACCACTAACTGCTGTGTGATCATAGGCATATTCTTTCACCCCTCAATGTTCCTCCTTCCCTTATCTGCAAAATGAGTGTAATAGATGCACCTACTCAAAGGGCAGTTGTGAGGGCTAAGTTCTAGGAGTCTAGAATAGTGCTCAGTGCATGATAAGAGTCTTCCTACATGATCACTAAGTGCATAATTCAAAGAACTATGAATATCATGGATCCACAAGATCCACTGATGGCACATGGACTTCGTGAGCAGTATAAATCTGTTCCAATTGGTATGTCCTGTCCAAGGAGATAGCAAGATCTCCCTCAAGCATGAACGTGTAGGTGTGTGTGCTCCTGCTTGCACAACACAAGTTAAATGACTTGCAAGCATTGTGGTTCACTTTATTTGTTCCCAGGATGATGATTTTATCTCTTTTCTATCTCTCTGGCACAGGAGGAAAGTAGAAGAGACATCCATTTGTACATGGGGGATAAAGGAGCTTGTCAAAGCACAAACAGTGACAAGCCATATACGCATCAACTCTCCTCAGGCTTCAGCCATGGGCTCTAAGGCCTTCCAAGGTGGGCAGGCACTCTGGTGTGTCACATAGGGAGAGGGAGAGCTCAGTGGACAGGATAGCTGTTTCTAGGGTCTTCTTCTACCCCAAGAAGCCACTCAAGCTCTCTGGCCATCAACATCCCAAGTCAAAATGGGGATTTTAACAAGATTAACTCTAGTCTCACCTTGACTTCTAAAATTTATATTGCAGACAGTACTGGACAGAAAAGAAAATGAAAGACAGGAAAGGGAGGAGAAGGGAAAGAGAAGAGAGATTTGCTAATCCATGACACATAAATGTGTCCATAAGGTACACTGATGGAATTCTGTGGGAAAGATCTGGTTATTTTCCAGCAAGTAGTTTCTTAAGCACCTGTTCTCTACATTCTGTTCGCTGTCTTCTTGGATGACAAAGACAGATGCTCCATGTCATGATTTCAAGACACTTCATTATCCATAGGAGAAGGGTTGCTACTGAGGACAAGGCCTTGCTGGGTAATATTCCACCCAGAAAGAATTTGGCTCCATTAACAGAAGCAGCTTGGATGTCAAACAGGATAAAAGGATGTTGGTAAACCCCACCAAGCTCAGGAAGGATTCTCCAGAAGTGCAGTGAGAAAACAGCATGTGGGGCTTAAAGACAGAAACATGTCCTTGGGTGCTCCACTTTTGTGTTCATATGGGGGAGAGTAGAGAAGTTAGACATGACACATTGTGGAGCTCCACTTGCACTATTGACTGATAATATTTAAAGTGTAATTGTTGTCATTGCTGTGCTTTTCCAGGAGGAATCATTGATGGGTACGAATTCCCCCATCGTGCAGTGTGTCGAGGTGATGCCGGGATCCAGCCTCAGTGTGTGTTCAGATGCAGTCATCGGGCCTTTGTGTCACCTAGAGCAGATCAGTCAGCCTTCTTTGCCTCCATTTTCCTCTCTCCACCATGAGAATGTTAGAACCTGTCTCAGGTTTGTTGTGACGGCAGGCTAAGCTTACATTCAGACACTTCAAACTGCCCCAGGCCCATAGTGAGCTCTACCTCATTGTTTGCTGTGATTATTATGGATACCACCAAAGCATACCATCTGATCCTTAGTAACCCTGTCCTCACTTGCTGGCACTTGTGGTTATGGTCAGATTCCCAGAATTAAGCTTAAGCTCTTGGCATCTCTAACAAAGACAGGGGTCAATAATTTAAAATATTCAATGAAAAAGGTGGATTTTACATGAGTATTTAATGTTATTAGGAAAGCTTTGCAGGTAAGTTGGATCAAAGGTATAATTTAGTGCAGAGATCAGCAAATAGCTATTTTTATATGACCTATTAGCTAAGACTAGTTCTTGCATTGTTTTGGTGGAAATGGGATTTTCAACTCAGGGCCTCATGCTTCCTAGGCAGGTGCTCTGCCTCACTTGCGCACTCCATGGCCCTTTTCTGTGTTGGGTGTTTTTGAGATAAGGTCTAGAGAACTTTTGCCCCGGGCCAGCTCTGAATCTGGATCCTTCTGATCGCTGTCTCCTGAATAGGTAGGATTATTTTCAATCCAGAGAGAACAGTGGAGCATACCTCCATACCTGATAGTCAAGCCCACAGGAGGAAGAGAAGCTCTGGAAGATGGAGAATAAGAGCAGGTCCTCTACAGAGCTGCCTTCCTGAGAGGGAGAGAGAAATCCTAACTAAAAACACACTCACAGATGCACAGAAGCAGCCAGTGTGATCGGCAGGCTAGAGGAGCCTGCTGCAAGGGGGGTGGACAGATGCAGGACTGGGCACTAGGGACTGGGATTACACAAGCAAGGGCACGGCCAAGTGACCAGCAGAGAAAACGGGCAAAGTGAAATGAGCCAGGGTCAGTCCTAGGCTCTCAACACTACACAAAGCTGAATGGGAAACCAAAGAAAATGAGAAAAGTCCCCAGACATTATCATTTGTGATGGAGCAGAATAGGGAGTCATCTTTTGGGATCCTGCTGGGCTTCCCATACCAACCAGAGTGTTGGAGGCCAAGAGCACTGCAACTGCAGGCTGGCCAGCAGCAAGGCTGGAGCTGCCAAGCAGCTTCATGTCTGATAGATCGCAACCAGGACCTCAAAAGCTGAGCAGTGCCAAGAACACAAAATTCCACACCACTTACAACTGATGAAAATTAGGTCACAAAAAAGTCTTGCACCAAAGAGGAAGCAAGACAAACTCTCTTTCCTCCCCCACTCTCACCCCAATCCCTAGAGATAATAAAAGAATAAGCTTCAAGAATAGAACAAATCCATTATGACTGTGATACAGAAAGAAAGAAAAATCCTATGACGAAGCCACTGAGATTTTTGATTATTTGGGACATCAGCTCACATTATTCAAACTGACTTCCTAAACAGAACTCAAAAGGCTTAGCATCTAAGAGAAAGAATGAACAAATGGGATTGCATCAAACTAAAGAGCTTCTGCACAGCAAAAGAAACAGTCACTAGGCTCAAGAAACAGCCCACAGAATGGGAGAAAATCTTTGCCAGCTATTCATCTGATAAGGAACTAATATCTAGAATCTACAGGGAACTCAAAAACCTTAACCCCCAAAAGAATCAGCATCCCAATGAAGAAATAGGCACATGAATTAAGCCGGGAATTCTCAAACGAAGAGTTGCAAATGGCCACTAAATACATGAAGAAGTGCTCAACTTCCCTGGTTATAAAAGGGATGCAAATCAAAACAACACTTAGATTTCACTCACCCCAGATAGAATGGCCAGAATCAAGGGCAATGACAACAACAAATGCTGATGAGGATGTGGTGAAACAGGAATCCTTACACACTGCTGGTGGGAATGCACTTAGTACAACCACTATGGAAAGCAGTATGGAGAGTCCTCAAAAAGCTAAAGATAGAACTGCCGTATGATCCAGTGATACCACTCCTGGGCTTCTACCCAAGGAATGTAAGACAGGATAGAGTAGGAACACCTGTACATGATGTTCATCACAGCACTATTCACAATAGCCAGGCTTTGGAAACAACCCAGGTGCCTGACAACTGATTAATAGATCAAGAAAAAGTGCAATATGTACACAATGGAGTATTACTCAGCTGTAAAGAATAATGAAATGTGGTTTGAAGGTAAATGGACACAATTGGAGGACATCACCTTAAGTGAAGTCAGCCAGGATCAGAAACACAAAAGCCCTATGTTTTCTCTCATACATGAAAGACAGATCCAAGACAAACATATGCACAAAAGCAAGCATGATCATGTACAAACTCAGATCGGAACACGTTTGTAACAGTGTAATGACTCTATGGAGCTCGGGGAAAGAGGGAAAGGAAAAGAGAATGACAGAGCATCAGTAATATCACATAGCATAAGATGGGAAGGTAGAGGATATAAGGATGTGTATTGAAAGCAGTTGAAAAAAGGGGGTGGGAGGTAAAGGGGTAAGGGAGAGTAATGGAAGGGATCAAATAGACCAAAGTAAAGCACACCCACAGTGGGCATACATTGAGACACCCCTTTGAACATCAACTTCAATATTAATGATGAAAAATAGGACTATAAAATAGGTACGGTGTGGGTGTGGGGTGCTAGTGGGAGGCAGGAGGGTGAATGAAGGAGATTAAGGTGAGGTATATGGTTGACGGATGTCATATACCTATATGAAATAGAACAAAGAAATCTCTTGCAATTGCTTTAAGTGAGGTGGGGAGGGAAATAAAGGGGAGAGACGATGGGGGTCATATAACCAATGTACAGTATAAGTCTGATCAGAATTGTCACTATGAATACCCCTTGTACAATGAATATATCCCAATAAAAATTTATTTTTAAAAATGTAGTAATTTGGAAGAAGGCACAGGCTGAATATCCTTTACTGAAAATGCCTGGCATCAAAAGTGTTTCTGATTTAAGACATAATGAGGCATCTTGAGGATGGGACCCAAATCTAAATGAAATTTATCTATGTCTCACATACACTTCATAAGCATAGTCTGGAGGGAATGCCTGCATTCCTCAGGTGACCCATTACTGGAGATCAAACATGAAATTTTTCACTTGGAGTGTCAAAAAGTTTCTGATTTTGAAGCATTTCAGATTAAAAATTTTCAGTTAGATGGCAAAGATAAGAAACGTGATATTTAAGACAGGAAAATGGATTAACAATGATATATTGGAGTAAGATATTTAATAAAACTCTGGCCACTTGGTTCTTGGAAAGCAGGCCACATGCCAGACGATCTAATATCTCTGGAGAGAAAAGCAGAGAATGGTAACAGCAGGTACTGCTAGATCCACACTTGGTAAGAGTTACAGGAAAAAGACAAGCATAGAAAAAGGGATGTGTGTGTGCAATCAGCAATCAGAGAGTAGGAGCCAGAAATTCTCAGTCTCGTGTGGCTACATTTGAAAGATCTCAGCACCACAAATCATCACATAGATGAAGGAAACCCAGTTTGCAACAAATTGTTCATCAGCAAGAGATAAAACGTCCTAGTGTTAAAGCATAGAAATTGTGGGGCTGCTTGTTACAGCCACTAGCACAAGTCAGTCTTATACAATTTTCCATGTATTAGTCCCAATAGTTAAAAAGTGTAATCGGTGAGAAAGATCCAGGCCACAGTAACAAGAGAAAACGAACTCAGATATGTACCCCCAAAAGTGGTTGAGAAAAGTCACCAATGGTCAAAAAATTTGTCTACAGCTGCCAAGCAATCCTGATCAAATAACAACAGCATGGTTTTTAGGACTTGACTTGTTGATTCTCACCTTCATCTGGCAAAGTCAATGAAAATACCAGAGCTACTAATGAAGATCTGACTGAAAACACACAGCTATGGGGAAGAGTCAGGCCAGAGAGCAAAACATACTGTCTGGCTAGAGAAATTAAAATTATGTGTTGCAGAAGAATGGACAAAGAAATCAATAGGGCTGAAAGGAAAATCTCAACACATCAATGATGTGCCATTTTCAATCACTGTGGGAAAATGCTCTCTTCAAAGTATGGTATTAAGGTAACCGGCCATCCATTACACAGAAAAATTAATTATCATGTGCAATTTAAAAGAAAGAAAAAACAGCATAATGCTAGGGTTTTAGGATGTGGGAGGGTTTTCTGAGCTCACCACAGAACTCAGAAGGGAAACACTGGCAGGTTGCCAACATGAAAATTTAGAACACAATTGTGACCAAAAAAAAAAAAAATGCCATCAGCAAAGGGGAAAATAGCAGAAAATACTTGCAACAAACACAACAGACTAGAGATTAATATCTAGGATATATGTTGAAAAATCACTTACTGCTCAAGAAGATGAAAAACAACCTCAGGGGAAACTGAGCAGTATTACGAACCACTGAAAAAAAGAGTGAATTCCACCAGCAGGTTCTGGCTTAGAAAGGCTTGGAAGATACATTGTCAGCAGAAAAAGAATGAAGGGCTGAAGGGTGTGAGAGTTGCAAGTATGTGAGTATATGTATGAGAGTGTGTGAGTGTGTGTGTGTGTGAAGACAGAAAAGCACCTAGAGGAAGGACTGCTAAGTGGTTCCTTCTAGGGAATAAACTGTAGAGAGGTCCTTCAAAGGAGAACATAGCAATATCTATGCTTTAGTCTAAAGCCTCTATTATTTTTTAACTGCATGAAGAATCATTACATGTACATGTAAATATTTTAACAGATTTTATTTTTAGAGCAGTTTTAGGTTTACAGTAAAATCGAGTGGAATGTTCAAAGATTTCCCATAAACTTTCTGCCTCCACACATGTCAACATCAGTTTTATAGATTATAAACATAATCTATGAATCTATAATGACATATCCCTTCATCTACAATCCGTAACTCACATTAAGGTTCATTCTTGGTGTTGCTCATACTATGGGTTGGGCCGAAGAGCTATGACACCATTTCACCACTGTAAAATCCCACAGAGTAGTCTCCCTACCCTAAACATCTTCTGTGCTCTGCTGATCCATCCTGACCTCCCTGAACTCCTGACAACCACTAATCTTTCTTTACTGTCTTTATAGTTTTGCCTTTCCCAGAATTTCAGAGTTGGACTTATATAGTATGTAGCATATATGTCAACTTTAAAGTCTTCAAAAACACAGAAATGCATCAGCAATTGTCTATGAACTCAGAAACAAATAATAGAAGCCAGATGAAAGCTGCTGAAGCTGGAAAAGGACAAGTGCACTCCATGAAACAAAGACCAAAGATGAGCTGGGGGGACCACAGAGAAAGAAGAAAAGAAAACCTGTCCACATTCGGAAGTTACGGCACAAAGTGATGTCACACAGAGCATAAATACAATACGCTCTACACAGTAAAGTGGAGAGTTAGCAGAACCGTCACACCTAGGATAAGCTGCCTGCAAACACCCAGAATACAAGGAAACTTTTTAAGATGAAAAAGGGCTGGACTTATAAGAGAGATGAAACATAAACAGATGGTTTAAATAAATAGAAATATTGGTCTACCTGAAAACACATACAGAATAAGTGCCGATCAACATGTTTAGCAAACACCAAGCATATCAAGGTCAATTTATTAAACCTTAAGGATGAAATTTATTGTTTTTTCACATTCTAGAAAGGCTTCTGAGATCATCAAATATTGCATCTGAAAGTAAACCCAAGTATAAAAAGGTGTTCATTTTAAAGGAACCTAATTAATCACCAAGGATTTGTTTGTGGAGGGCGAGGAGGTGACTGATTATGAAATGCTGTCAAATCCTTTATAACAAGCTAGAAGAACTGATCTCTAAAACCAAGAGCACTGCTGGTGCACCGGGATAAGAACACTGTCAGGACATTTCCCAGGGGCTTTCTGCATTGGAATGGTGGGCCTCTGGAAGACAGAGGAATATCTATGGACAAGTGGTGAAGAAGAAAATGGAAGTGACTGTGTCCCTAAGGGCCTTGCCAGGAAAATAACTGGACCATTTGGAACTTCACATAGGGAACTGGCATATACGGTGGACAGTGAAGAGCCAAACAGGATGGTGATACAACCCAAAGAGGAGCAATGACCACCTTGCTAGAGAAACAAATGGAAGAGGCCCATGGGTTGGAGACCTGGAAGCATAGCAGGTCAGTCTGGTGAACCCTCAAGTCTCAGAGAAAATGCCTCTCTACCGTCCAAGCAGTCAAGGGAGAGGTGCCCAGTCTTCTCTCTCAGTCACCCATCTGTGCCCCATAGACGTTTAACCTAACCAGAAGCCTCCTGACTGGGCCTCTGAGATCACAGAGTAGAGAGTGGATGGGGAGGAAAGTTCCTTCCCTGAAGAGGCAGTCAAGAAGATGTCCACTCACCCAGCAAGATCTCATGCTTTCCTGAGGGAGGTGAGGGACCCTCACAAAGATTAGACATAACATGTTTGGTTGGTTTCCAGGGAAAAGCAAGCATGGTTTCCCACCAGTCTGGTGGGAAAAAGAAACTACTTTGCAAAGCTATCTACAGTAGGGACAGGAAAGTGGAGAGACAGAAAGGTTAAGAGCCTGCAGAAATGGTAGAAAAGAGCAAGGAGGGAGGCTGGCTGGGTGAGCTGCCTTGGCAGAAAATGCCAAGGGCAGGGACCTTCAAGTCAGGAGACACTGTGCTGTGTATGGGATCCCAAGAGACTATGGACCTCCAAAAATGCAATGAAAGCTATTATTGTGCAATTACAAATGAAAGGTGGCTGGATTTCTTTACCTGTGTTTACCTCTTATTTGGCAAGCACTGCCAGCCTCTTATTTGACACCAAGAAAGGGTGTCCTGCAGTCAGGGCACCATATCCAAGCCCGATATTGTCAAATTCTATTCACAAGACCTTCCAGTGTTAGGATATTTTAAGCACAACTCTTGGAAATACTGAGTTGCATCTATGATTATGATAAGATTCACTTGGTCCTCTTGCTCTGTGTTGTTAGCAGCTGCTTAGGGTCTGAATTCACACTTTCAAATGGTCCAACTGCAACTCACATGTTACAGCATGGGTTCTTTTGGGGTGGTTGGTTCCCTCATCCAGCCCCTTGCTCCACTTCTGCCTACTACACACCACAGTGTCATTCCACCTGCTTCCGGGTAGAACAAAGCTGACCCAGGAACTCTCTCCAGAGCCTGGGACAGTCTGCTAGTCTGTGGTACCTTCACACCATGCAGAGTCATTCATGTTTTGCACATTGAAACAAGAATAGCTGTGTTTGAACCAGTTTCCCCCGTGTTGATAAAAGGATTGAAATGAGGGCCACATTTCAAATGTCCTGACTCATTTTTCATCTCCAGCTCTTTCCGCTTGATATTATCTGAGTCTTCTCAATGCACATGCTTCATGTTTTCCTCAGGTCTGTCCTATGGAGAGGCAGTCTGAACCCTCACAAGGTAGCTGCAAAGAAGAAAACAGTTAGCTGTGTGTGTTCTATTTAGTCCCTAGATTTTTTTGAAGGAAAATTTAAAAAACAAAAAGTTTTGCAGCATGAGACTGTTCAATCACTAACCAGAAAGTATTTAGCACCCACCATGGTTTCATCATGAGCAAGAAAAATCTCCCAAAGTTCTGTTAACTAAGCCTGCTATAGGAGTCATTCAAGGACCGGTTCCCATCATTTCATGGTTGTGAGTGTCTACAGAGTTCACACTTTGCTTTATCAAATCCACTTTTAAGATGTTAGCATAAATATGCTGAATAATAGTAGTAGAAAGGTTAAAAAAATCCTGATGTGGGTTATCGTAAATCACTCTCTGATTTGTTTACTTAATATATACTTTTGTGAAGACTTTGGACAAGGAAATAAGTATCTAAATTTAGGGGAGAATTTCAACTGCACTCTCTAACATTAACCTGAAAAACTTCTGCATATGGAAATTATTTTCAGAATGTAAAAGCAACAACTGAAATCTGCAGCCTTCCAGCCAACACTCATCCACCAAACTGTGGTGGGATGATGGCGACCCCTGGAGGCCAGGAGTAGAAACTGCCCTATTTGAAGCCTCTCGCCAACCCTAGATTAGGATTCATGAACCACTTAAGACAACCGTTCTCTCACATTTTCATAGAAAATGCCTTCTTTTTCATACCTACTACACTTTCCACAAAAGAGAAAGTTTTCCTTTCATTTCTTCTTCTGAATTAAAATGTAAAAATGACTGCCTAGAGCCTATTTCAAGGTACCAAAAAGGAAGACATCTGAAGTGGAATCCAGCAATGTTGCCAATTATCAGCCCCTGATTCTCCCTAAAGGTCCTTTCCCACAAACTCCTTCTCCTAAACACTAGGGTTCCAGCTTTGCTAAAGGCTGTTAAACTGTTGGGGCTCTGGTTGATACATTAGGTGTCCCTACATCATTATTGCAGATGTAGTATTTCTTTGTGTCCTCATCAGAACAAGGTGAGTTATTTGCAGCAACAAACTGATGGCAAAACCCCAATGGTTCTGCTCATGAAGCTGCGTTAGGCCCACACATTCCCCACCCAAAGTCTTCTGTGATCTCAGCCACTCTCTAGGGACTCTGCCCAGCATGGCTTGGAGACCCAGGTGAGTTCCTTCTTACAGCTACATCTGGACCACACAGTCTCTAGGGCTCTGCATTGTTGAAGAAAGTCCTGGAGGGTCTTCTCACTCTCCTGAGTGCTGCAGAGACCAAGGAGGGATGCTCAAACCTTGTCCCTCTGTCCCAAGTCTGCCTCATGCCCTGCCTTACCTCAAGGAGCTGGGAAATGTGGGCATGATGCAGATATTCATTGGAGCAGTAAATGCCTCCAATCTACAGAAAAGTGTCTCAAAAATATTTGAAGTTTGATATTAATAATGGAGGTGGGTCTAACACAAAATTTTAACCTCACTTATACCACTCTCCATGAGAAAATGCAAACTGAACCATTTGTAAACTGTTGTTACCTTAATAAAAACAAAAGGAAGAAAGAAAGTAATTTCCTTCCAACTAAAGTCATAAGAGCATAATGGCTAGTCAGGTGCCACTTCTGACATAAAGAGGACCACTTAGTCACTAGGGTCAAGGTGTGCCTGTGAAGAACGGCAAAAGTAATGAGCCACCAGGCAAGATCTGAAATGATTCTTCATGGGCCACAAACTATGTAGCACAAACACCAAGAGGAGAGGAGAAAAGGTAAATAAAGCTCAGAGTGACCACTCAGTCCCTGAAGACTCAGTGGAGAAATAGCACCTCCCAGTGACTCTTCTCCTCCTATCTGCTTTTCCTGTTCTGTTTTCCTGCATATGAACTCGTGGTTCCTGCCTAAGCAGAAGAGTTCAGTCTTTGGTTTTGTGGTCTCACTCTAATGCATTTCTGGGCATTTTAAATCACTTCCAGAAAAGCTGATAAGCCATGATCTTATATAACTATCAGTCAGAGATGATTTTGCAAGGAACTTTAGGAGTAAAGCAGTGGCACTAAAAAAGGAGGCAGCAAAGCAGCTTAAGAGTCTCTGGTGTTGAGATAGTCCACAGGCAAGAGCAAAGCAGGGTGGAAGAGGAAAGGCAGCTGGTGGTCAAACAAGAATTGTGAGGATGACACAGAGAGAAGTTGGCTGTGTCCAGAGTGACCTCCATGAAGCAGTGGACAAACATTGGTGTAATGGGGTGAGATGGGAAGTTTTTTTTTTAATCTTAGCACGCAATAATAATATAGGGGCTTCACTGTGATAATTCCATCAATGTGTACAGTGTACTTTGAACAACTTCACCCCTCATGATATTCCCACATTTTTCGCACAGTGTTTGGTGGTTTCATTATGCTGTCTTCATATGCATATGTGTACTGTGCTTTGATTCTCTTCACCCCTCAGTATCCTTTCCTTTTCTCCTCCCTCCACCTGTTGATCCCCCATGACAGTCCCCCATTTACATTCATGTCCTATTGTCATTATCATCATTTTAGGTCTAGGTTCCACAAATGAAGGAGATTATGTGACATTTGACTTCTTGAGCTTGGCTTATTTCACTCAACATGATGACCCATTTGCTTTCCTGAAAATAACATATTTTGTTTTTCTATATGGCTGAGTAATACTCCGTTATGGACATAGAGATGGATATGGATGTGCCATATTTCTTTATCTATTCATCAATTGTTGGGCACCTTGCCTGATTTCGGTTTAGCTATTATGAGCAGGTGAGGTGGGAAATTTTATCCTCTGGTTATTGACATGAGACATGAAACAAGTTCTACTTTTCTTCCTCCTCTTAGTCCCACAGACATGCATAAAAGCCCACAATCACGCACACAGAGAGAGAGAGAGAAAGAAAGGGAGAGAGAGAGAGAGAGGGAGAGAGACAGAGAGACCAGGACACATATGATATAAGAAATGCTGTGCTCGATGAGAGGTGAGAGACAAAGAAATAAAAGCAGCACTTGACATCTTGCAAGTGGCCACCAACCTCAGACGAGGGTGGTCTGAGAGCATGACTAAGTGAGACAAAGCAAGGCCACCTCATAATGTTGTTGATTCACAGCAAAACAGGATCACTGTTCTTCCACATAATGTCAAGCACTGCCCCCTCTCCTCAAGGTGAGTGATTGCTGGCCTTCCCTTCACTCCCTCACTGTAGACAAGATGCATTAAGATAGCCACATCTAAATGCTTCCCTGCTTTCTGACAGCGTTCAATTTAGAGTGAGCATCTGCTTACTCAGACCCTCCCACAATACCAAACCAAAATTAGAATCCTATCTAGGTATGGTGGTTCATGCCTATAATCCCAGTTACTTGGGAAGTGGAGATTGGGAGGATAGCAGTTCAAGACCAGCCTGGGTAAAAAGTTAGCAAGACCCCCATCTCAACGAACAAGCTATGTGTGGTGGTGTGAGCCTATATTCTCACCTACTCAAGAAGTATAGGTGGGAGGATCACAGTCTGAAGCCAGCCCTGGACAAATAGTAAGACCCTATCTGAGAAATACCCTAAAAGCAAAAAGGGCTGGAGGCATGGCTCAAGACAGAGCATCTACCTAGCAAGTGCGAGGCCTTGAATTCAAGCTCCAGTATCACCAAAAAAAGTCAGAATCCAATACTGAGATTCTGGGGTCCTTTCAGAACCCCTCCCTGTAGAAATGAATCACAAGTCCAACTTCTAGCCTGCAGGTGTATTCTTAGTGGCCTGCAGCTAAAGGTATTGACACAGAAATGAGGAATGAGGGATATACAAGCATAATGAGGTGATTTCCCTCATTCTATCCCTGCAGGAAAATGAAACATACAAACAGGGTGGAAGAGAGGAAGAAGAGAGTTGGAAGAAAGAGAATAAGAGGAAAAGAGATCTTTTTCCCCCTTGAAATTACATCCCCGCTCTGCAGGCTGTGGGGATGGACTCTATGTACTGAAAGCTTTGATTCTGGAGTTCTCCAGAACAGTGGTGAGAGAAAGACAAATCTCCCCAAATTGGGGATCAATTGGCTTCCTTTTCATTTCCTCCTGATGCTCACCTTTTGATGCAAAAGTTATTCAGTATCAAAGATTGTTAGGTAGGTATGCCAGAGATCACCTCCTCCACAAAGAAGAATCATAATAGCAAATAAATGGTACATTTTGAGATCCCAGGCCAAAGCAGCAGGGATGACATATTGGAGACACAGCAATGCTTTCACCTCACCGTCTCCAAGCTGCCTCCACAACAGCCCAAGCCATGGCTGTAATCTTCCCAAATCATGCAGTCAGCCTGTTGCCCCCATCACTGGCCAGAGCCACTGCTGTTCTCTGCTCAGGGCATGTAGTTACCTGAGCCATCACCCTAATTTGAAACTCTGGAGGGAGAGCTATACTGACATTCTTGCCACTACTCAGTAATGTAGTTAACCAAGCAGCTGCCCTCATCAGCCCAGGCAGTGTGATAAACCTCAGCTGTCTCTGTCATTGTCCCAAACCACAGCTGCAACTCACTCAAACTGTGCACTCAGCCAAGCTGCCACCCTAACCGTCCTAAGTCACTCAGTCAGCCAGAACAGCCTCTACTCTACCCAAGCCACATAACCAGCTTATGCTGACTCCATATTCAACCTGAATCACTTAGTTGACCTCCACCCCTGCTGAGGTCAGGTGTGCGTTCCACACTTCATGCCCCCTGCTGCCACAAGCCACCCAAGCCACTGCTGAGTCCAAGGGCCTGCTGCTAAGGAAACATCCACAGTGCTCTGTGCTTCCAGTGCCTCCTCTTCCACTGCTGGAGTAGCCACAAGGTGGAAGCCCTACACCTAGTGTGGTGTGCACTTGCCTGAGCCACCATAGTGCCCTATTGCCATGTGACTTCTGGAGAAAGAAGGACCTTCTGACCTTATTGCCATATACACTCTGCCCAAACATTGATTATAACTGAAGAATCTAGAAGGAGACTACACCACATCACCCAAATAGAACCAAAACCCACATAGTTTACTACACTGACCCCAAGACACATCCTCCAGAAAAGACCACTTACTACAAAAGCCACTTCATAAAAGTGTTAGAGATAACTTACCCCTAGATGTGCAAGTCTCAATATAGGTCACAAGAAAAATGAAAAATTATGTAACACCACACCTCCAAAACAACACCATTTCTATCAACAGATAAAGCAAAGTATACTGATGAAACAACAATCAAATTAAATAAGTTAACTGAATTAAATTCAAGAGAACACAGACTGGCAGTTCAATGAAATGAGGAAAATGATTCAGATACGAATGAGAAATTCAGCAGAGATTGAGACCTTGAAAAAGAATCAATTAGTTAAACACATGAGAAAAATAGAGAAGACTCAAATAAAATCAGAGATGAGAAGGAAATACCACAGTTAGTACTACACAGCTATGAGGCATCAGTAGAGACTATTATAAACCATAAGCTAACAACTTGGAAAATTTAGAAGAAATGGATACATTTCTGGATACATATTATCTACTAAAATTAAATCATGAAGATATTTTTTAAAAATCCTGAATATACCAATAACTAGTAACAAGATTGAATCAGTAATAAAATCCCAACAAGCAATGGCTTCAGTGCCGAAGATTTTACTAAACCGTTAAAGAACTAATGACCATCCTTCTCAAACTATTCCAAACAATTGAAAGGGGCAGAGCCCTTCCACATTCATTCTATGAGGCCATCATTTCCCTGACACAAAAACCAAGCAAAGACACAACAAAAAAACAAACTGATAGATCAATATCCTTCATTAATATAAATATAAAAATCCTCAACAAAATGAATCAAACAACACATCAAAAAGATCATTCTCCATGATTGAGCCAGCTTTATCCCAGGTTGCAAGGATGATTCCACGTGTGTAAATCAATAAACATAACAGATCACGTCAATAAAATTAAGAACAAAAATTATGTAATCCTTTCAATTGAAATAGAAGAAGAATTCAATAGAATTCAACTTCTTTCCAGCATAATAATGCCCAAAAAATAAGATATGAAAGGATTATTCTTCAACATAATATATCTGACAAACCCACGGCCAACCCCCAAAACACTCACTGGGGAAAAGACAACTGTTTTAATAGATGGGGCTCAATATCTGTGTACAGAAGATTGAAACTTGCCCACTGTCTCTCATTCTATACCAAAAAAAACTCAACTCAAAATGGATCAAAGACCTAAATGTAAGACCAGAATCTATGAAATTACTAGAAGAAAACATGGGGGAGGCACGCCAAGACAATGGTGTATGCAATGACTTGTCTTGGATATGATCCCTAAAGCATAAGAAGTGTAAAAATGCTTAAACATGGAACTACTTCAAACTAAAAGCCTCCACACAGAAAGAACAAAATCAACAGATACAGAGACAACCAACAAAATGAGAGAAAGCACTTGCCAGCTCTCCATCTGACAAAAGATTAATATCCACAGTACATAAGAAACTTAAAACAAAAAAAAATAACAAGTGCTGGTGAGGATGTGGTAAAAGGCAACCTACCCAGTGTCGGTAAGATAATACATCTGTTATGGAAAACAGTACAGAAGTTCCTCAAACCAACTCCTTTACTTCTGGGTACATATCCAAAGGAAATTAAATCAGCCTACTAAAGAAATACCTGTGCATCCGTGGCTATTGCAGCACTACTCATAATAACTAAGACATGAAACTAGCCTAGGTGTCCATTTAAAAGGAATAAACAAAGAAAATGTGTGACATACATACAATGGAGTATTACCCAGACATAAATAAAAATGAAATGTTGTCCTTTGCAGCAAAACCAATGAAAACGGAGGACATTACTGCGAGTGAAATAAATCAGACACTTAAATATTATATGTTCTGTCTTATGTGAAAACTCAACAAAGTAGATCTGAATGTGCACAAGTGATTACAACAGAGACTGGGAAGAGCAGTGGGGTGGGAGAGGGTAGGTAAAAGGAAGATGGACTTGCTCATTGCACAAAATACACATGTGTCGAAGCATCACACTTAACGCTGTTGATGTGAAATATTAATATGTGCTAATCATTAACATCAATAAAAGTCTTTTTAAAAGGAGGAGAGAGTTGCTCTTTTTTGCTATTACCTCTACACAGTTCTGCATTATTGTATATATGCACTCACAAATACACACACACACACACATATATAACTGGTGGAGATGAACATGTGTTTGGGAACAAAGAACTGATTCTTCTTGTCTGGAGGCTCCTGTGTGGCAGTATCTACAAACAAGTCCAGCAATACTCTGCCAGGGAGAGGGTAGAATGGAGGTGAGCAGGGGCAGAAGCAGATGGCAGAAAGAAAATGCCAGTGCAGCCAATCTGGCACAGCAAGAAGCCTGTTTCCAACATGTGATGGAAGTGCACAGCAGAGAGCTGGAAAATAAGCCAGGGTTTCAACCCCCAAGAGGCCTCAGATCAAATCGATAGTGCCCAGAATCAAAATGTGCTTCCTGCTTAGGGAGTGGGTATATACACTTATGTTCTTCCAAGCTAGGGGGTGGTGGGTAACCACTTGAATTCCTAAGACAGAACTGGTCCCAGGTGCTGCTGGAGCAAAAAAAGCAACCAGATCCCTGAATATGAAAAAACCAGTGTGGAAACCAGGCCAGGTCAGGCAACCAGAGCTGGCAAGGAACCTGCAGTGAGCGCATGTGGTTGCTTGTCCATCACCAAAGCTGAGGCGACCCTGTGAGTCAACACCTTCTCCCAGCCCAGACCTGAGGGCTGGAGGAGAAGAGGAAGTCTCTTAAGGTTGGGGAACTTTGAAGAGCAGCTAGATGAACACAATGATGCCACAGGAAACAAATCATTGAGTTGGAAGGCACCTGACTCTCAACAATACAGAAACAAAAAAATATAAGTGATAAAATAGAAGAAGCCTGTGTTCTTAAAATAAATAAATGTAACAAAGGAGTCTCAGAGAACCAAAACAGTATGAGATATCTACAATATACATATATGTTATTTATAATATATATTGTTTATATATAACATTCATATATAATAAATTTATAATATATTATTTATAATATATGATGTATGTGTATTTACAACATATAGTATATAATATAATATGTCAGGGATAATTGTCACCATATCAGTGGATTAAAGTCTCCAACTGAAAGTCAGATATTATCAGGAAGATAAGCAGGTTCTAACTCTGAAGAGTCTGCAAGAGACACAAGTCAGATATAAACATGCAAGTGTATTGAAAGTAAAAGAATGAAAATATATATATAGTGACTATAAGAGATCTGGAAAGCCTATGCTTTGATCAAACAAAATAGACTTCAGGAAAAGATATAGTAACAGAGTGTCTTATAAGCCAAAGACAAAAACAGGAGGAAACTAGAAGTATCTTCAATGGAATGGAAATGGATGGGCATACAGAACTCCTTAAGAATATAATAAAAACAAATCCAGCAATAAGTAGAAGAAGCTATGCACTATGCCCATGCAGACTATATTTTAGGACTAGACCAAAACCTAAAAATCAAATATAAGGTAACCATTTGAAAAGAACTTAGAACAAAACACTCATAATCATCTCATAGACACTGAACATTCATTTGAGAAAGTCCAAAGTAGCCATGATACAACTGTCAGGGCACAAGGGATATAGGGGACCTTTCTTAATCAGATGAAGAAATCTGCACAAACCTACAGCCAACGTGATTTCTAATGGTAAATGTTTGACTGTGTCCCCTAAGGTCAATGACAAGGCAAGTAGGTCTGCTCTCACTACTTGTGCTCAACATTGTGTGGGAGATTTTCCCCACCAGTAAGGGAAGAAAGGGAAAGCAAGTGCAGCCATATTGAAAGGACCAAGATTGTCTGTATTCTCAAACAAGATGGACTTTTATGAAAGAAATGCCAAGAATATATTTTAAAAACTATTAGAATTAATAAGTGAATTTGAGTTCACAATATCAAGAAAAAATATATTGTATTTCTATATACTAGTCACAGACATTTGCAATAAAATTAAGAAAACAATTATATTTCTGATAACATCAAAAATAATAAAACAGTTAGGAATGAATTTAACAAAAGAAGGAAGACCTGTACAATGGGAACCACAAAATATCGTGGAAGGGAAGTTAAACATCTGAGTAAATGTAGAAATATCTCTTATGCATGTCAGGAAAGCTAGATAGGGTTTACTGAAAGAAACAAACTACTGGTAGGGAAAAACATGGATGACTCTCAAAGCCTTATGCCATGTGGGGGAAGCCAAGCATGGAGACAAACATGTTCCTTTACACGAACATTCCTGGAAAAGAAAAACAGACACAGAAAGAACAGGAGCAGGACTGACTACAAATGGGCATGACAGAACTTTTGAGGTGATGAAAATTCTAAAACTGCATTATACTGATAATGGATCAATTTTGTATTTCAAAACCGTTGGACTGTCCATTCAAATGGTTTTGCAGGTCCTTGTAGCCCAATAAAGCTACAAAACGCTGCAAACAATGGATGTGTACTCAATAGTGTGTTGTCAAAGTTCTTTTAGGCCCTTAAAAGGGCCCCTTCTTAAGTTCTGCTGGTACTAAGTTCTGGTGTCTATTCCTACAGGTAAATGCATTTCCCATGATGTCACTGTGCCATAGCTGTGTACAAGGGCACATAGTGGAGGCACCATTCACAGCTCATTTACCACAAAGGCTGGACGTGAGCCAGCAGCTCTCTCTGGGAATGAAATGGGAAGGTAGGGTCCTGCAGATCTGTGACATTTCAAAGGAACCTCTCAAGGAATCAGTAAGTTTCATTTGCAGACCAGGTTTCTCACCAGGCATTAAAATGTGTCATTTAAGCACTGAAAAGAAGCTGTAGCACAAGATAAAGCACAATTTGTGTGTTCCCAGTGTCACCAAGATTAGCCTGAGAGCACTTACACTGTCACAGCAACCTCAACTGGTCCTTTATCAAGGTGTGCCAGAGCTACAAGAAGTCTCTTCCAGGAACCCCAGCTACTCCAGTGTTCCCACAACCCTTTGTGGTCACAGACACTTTATTCAAAGAGGTGACAAGTGAAAGTCTCTACCCTGACTTCTCACACAGATTGGAATGAGAAGCTGTGGTGCACAGGTAAATATTCAGCAACTGACCTCCTGGGGGTAACGAGGACTTACCTGGCAGGTTTGCCCATTGGCCTAGTGTCAATACCCTCACCTGACCTGAAATTACTGAGGGGAAGTGGGAAGAGACATCCACAAGGGCTCTGATGAGTCTCCATCAGTCAGCTCTCACCCATCGAGGCAGGGGGAGGAACAGAAGGGCAGGAGGCACACAGATTACAACGTGTAATCAAGACTTCAAATGTCAGGGTAAATCCATGTAACATGTTTTTGACTTGGAACAGTTGAAATAAATTTAAAAGCATTTCAAGTAATTAATATTCATATTGGTTCTCTGTATTGGGGTACTCTAGCTGCAAATTTTCAATAGGGTCATTTATGTAGGTATGCATTACATATTTATACAAGGTACATATATGTGCACACAACATATACATACACCCACGCACACATAGAAAACGTACAATTACACATTTGTATGTGTACATGTATCTCACATGTCAGAGCCCACAATCTTCTAGTTAATAACAAGAAAATGGCTCATGATGGATCTTAAGCAGAAGAAAATACATTCCCTATAATAATAGTAATCCTCTGTAGTTTACAGAAATGACTGGCATGCGAATTAACCAAGCTCCAGTCTCACAGATTTTAACCTAATTGGGAAATCTACCAAGACTCAGAAAGGGTCAGACGGCAGCACCGTCACCAGTCTAGCTGGAGGGGACAGTGAGGCTCAGCCCTGAGGTCGACCCTACAGTCCTGCACCACGTCCCTGCACCACTGCAGAGCAGCTCTACAAACGCTGGCTGACCCCTTGAGGCACGTGACACCTCAGATGTTGGGCTGCTAGTCTCAGAAGGAATACAGGGTCTCTCCCATCATTGACTATGTGGGAACAAGCCAGAGCATGGACTGGGGGCTTGAAACCACTTCTAACTCAAGGTCATGTTCCATGTATTACCGATAGCTCCAAGACTTTCCTATTAAGCATGACAACCTGTTGGGAGTGCTTACCCTCATTCAGTGGGCGTGTTCACACCAGCATCACGCAGCTGCTAACTGGGGAAACTGGGATCTCCACCCATGACTATCCCACTTATGCCACACCATGCCACAGGAAAAGTCCTCATGTTTGGCTCAGATCTAGGCAGGTAGCCAGCAAGCCTTCAGGTATGTGGTCATCAGACATAAGCCTGGGCAGATGAGGTCCACCAGAAGTCACAATAATCTATTGAGCACGTTTCCTGTATGAGGCACATCAAGCACTTTGCACTCCTCACATCCATCAGTCCCTCCAATGCTCTATGATATGGGTATCCAACCCTTTTATAGCAGGAAACCCTGAGCTTTAACCAAGATGACAGATGTGTCTGACATAGAGCTCTTCTGCTTCCTGGCCCTTTGCAGACAAAACCCAGAATAGGCTCAGGTTGATGTCAAAAGTGCTGAGGCCTAACCAAAGCTTCCCCCAGTTCCAAGCATGTGTAGTCAATCTTGCTGCTGAACAGAAACTCTGGCATTACAGGCATCCCTCACTCACAATGGATGGACTAGTCTGGCTGCCCGTGAGTTGTCATTTTTTATTTTTTTTTTCTTTTATTATTCATATGTGCATACAAGGCTTGGTTCATTTCTCCCCCCTGCCCCCACCCCCTCCCTTACCACCCACTCCACCCCCTCCCGCTCCCCACCCATTTTTTAAAGGGTGGTATTACAATCCAGGTCTTCAGAGGGAACCATTTAAGGTGTCCCAAGAAGACCTATGCCTCACCTCTGTGAGTGAAAAAGGGCTTGGCTGTAGCCAAGACCCAGAGCAAAAGGCTATGATTAAAATGTAGCTATCCTGCTCACATTAGCCAAGGTGTGCAATCATTAGAGAGTCCCAATGGCAGATGAGTGGACAATGAAAACATGGTATATATACCCAGTGGAATATTATTCAGCCATCAAGAATGAAAACCTGTCATTTGTGGCAACATGCATAGAACTGGAAGGACATTATGTGAAGTGAAATAAGCCAGGCATAGAAAGACACATGCCACATGTTCTCATTCATATGTGGGAGCTAAAAAGTTGATCACATATTCAGCAACTCCTCCAGATTCAAGATAGTAATTTTCTTTTGCTAATTTCAAGGAATGCTGAATTAAATAGTTTTGTAATTTTAGGTTGGTTTCATAACAACAGACTAGAACAGCAGTTACCAGAGGCTGGGAAGGGTGCAGAGTGGACATAGCAAGGGTGGTTAGGAGGTACAAGGGTGCAGATGAACAAAAAAGAATGACTTTCAACACTCTATAGCATAGTAGGTTCATTACGGTTGACAACAATTCATTGAATATTTCAAAACTAAAGGAAGAGAGGACTTTGAATGAATGTTCCCAACTCAAAGAAATGACAAATTGTGAGGTGATTAATATGCCACTCACTCTGATCTGATCGTTGCACACTGTATGCACATACTGAAATTCCACAGGGTGTGCAATCATTATGTGTCAATTAAGAAACTGTTTTTCAGTGTTGGGGATCAAACCCAGCGTGATCTACCCCTGAGATACACCTCCAGCCTGAGTTAAGAAAAATTTAATATTTATTTGTTGACAGAAGGTAAGTATTGCTAATCCCCAGAGTGGATGATTCATAGCCCACACTCCTGTTTGTCAGTGAGGCTTCTCACAGCCCAGATATGGAAGACATCAGCAGATGTGAAAGAAGAGACACCCTGGGACCCAGGGTGACCACTACACCACAGGCGGCATCCACTGCCCCAGGTCAGTTGCGCCCCTCCCAGGTGGGAGCCCCCAATCAGCAGTATTGGTTCCATGCACACAGGGGATGATGGTGCAGACATCAGGCTGGACAAAGAATCCACACACTTTCCAGTAGGCTCTGAGGATTGGTCAATGGCCAGCAATGAAAGAGACTGCCTTTGCAGCAACAATGGAAAGACAAAAGCTTCAAGACAGACAAGAGTTTTAGACAGAGAACATGGAAGCTTGATAACTAACCTTGTTGTGGTGGTAAGATGTGGAAGGAAAAAGCTAGCCCCATCCCGCAAAGACACCTTTCAAACCCAAAGGACGTCTGCAAGTTGGGTGCTGGAGATTGGGTTTTCAAAATTGCCATCTAAAAATGACTATTGCCAAAGAGAGTTCACAAAGTGGAGCAAGAGGTAAAATTCAGCATTGACCACATGTAGCATCTGGCATTTTTGGATTTGCATCATCATTTAGATGGTACTCAAAGTTGCTAAGAGAGGGAGGTTGATGGCATCAGCTGTGTTGTAGGAGAGTGCTGGTGTTTGTTTTTTCCTTCTTACTTTGTAAGAGCCAGATAATCAAGGCATGTTTCTAAAAATACCACCAGCAGTAAAGGTCAAAAAGAGCTAAAACTTTAATTAGTAGCTTGGAACAAAACTTGTTATTTAAAAGCAGAGAACATTAAAATTTGTATGTGTGTATTTTCCACTTGGAGGGACAGACATTAAGACTATAAACCATAATCACTAAACCTTTTATTTCTCCTGAGAGAAAGAGGGAGCACACTATCGGCCAATGAATGGGAGGATTTCAACATTGGTGGTGCTGTTGTAAACATGACAGACTGACCAGTAGGAGGGAACCTGGTATTTGCTGTGTTAGTTGAGCCCCTGCCCTTTCCTGGGCACCATCTGTAGCCCCTGGACTACACGCAGAATGCTCTGACCTGTGCTGAAGGAAGGGCATCTTTCAGCTGCCCCATCTGCACATTTATAAGCCCCATCTTAGGTGACATGGGAATGGGCAACTGAACTTAGTCTGTGGTGGCAGGAAAGATGTTCTGAGAAAGTGACATTGAGCTGAGGTCTCAAAGGCTAGTAGGTGTTAACTGGCAGAGACAGGAAGTGGGCAGAGCACATTTAAAGGCCCTGAGGGAGTGGCCGAGTGATTCATGGGAAGGATTAAAAATGAAGCCCCAAACCTAGAGCTCAGAGAGTAAAGGTGCAAAGAGAGAAGATGATATCATCTCTGACCTGTGGGGACAGAGAAGAGGGACAGCCAGAGAGAGGTTGGGGCCTACCAGCCTCTGTGGAACTGAGTCTAATCTGCCATTCAGTAGCAGCCACTCTGAGCTCCAACTTCCTCAGCTAAGCCGGGGTCCCTCACAGCATTGCTGGGAAGAGTTGATCCCCAGCTGCAGGTACACACGTAGAACAGTGACTTCCACGTGGCTAATGCCACTTGGTCATTTCTTGGAAAGCCTTTGCTGTCCCCTCCTGACATTTTCTTACCTTCAGGCCAGGGTTTCCTAGTCTGGGTTCTGTGGACAGATGGTGAGAAAAGAGTCCTAACTGAGTTTGGGAAACAGGATACACTGGCAGATTAAGGAATCTGATGGCTCACAGTTTAACTTTAACCACGTGTGTGCTGTGATGAGCTGACTACCCCATGCCAGTCTCTTTTTTCTGGAGGCAGTGTTGTCACCTACTAGTAATCTACGTCCCTAACTCCTCAGAGGGTCTATGGAGAGAATGTTCAACAGGGCCAGATGAGAATAATTTTAGACCTTGGCTTCTGCACTGTGAAGCTATGGCAAAGCACTTTCAAAGATGTCATTTAGAAAATAAATTATTTCAAAGCTCTCATTGAAAACAGAAATCCTTAGGAAGTCCTCATTTCGCAGAAATATTTTGAGTCATGGCTGTAATTTTCCATTCATTCAACAGGTGACTTCCAGGGAGAAATCTGTGCTACTAGGAACAATATTACTTTTCCAACACCAGTTATCTCAGACACTAGGATCCTAGGATTCTATGTAGACATCTTGTCAAGTTCCATGTTGTATGTGCTAAAAGATCACAGAGGCCAGTCCAGTCTCAATACGAGCAGATGGACACACATCCACCTACATATGAAGCACTAATTTGCCTTTCCATTTACTCTGCCTCTTTAGCAGTGCTAAGGAATTCACTAAAGGCATTATCCCATGGGCTTTTCTATGTGTCTGTTTCTCCAAACCACTAAATGCAGGAAGGTAAACACATAAAGGGACAGCACAAAGCAAAAGTGCCCAAAAGCTAACACTTGACGAATCCTAGTGGCTGTGTTTCAAGTACTCTTCTCTTACATTTTTAAATCTTACAAAATGTAAAAATTATGACCTTCAGCAAGTGATAAATTTCTTTTAATGTTGCTCTCATGGAAGTCTCTGTAGACATGTTTTATATACACTTCACGATTTCCTTGAGTTAACTGTGTCCAGGATTAAATTTCCAAAGAGAATATGAGTCAGGTTTCTTTCACTGCAATGTTCATGCTTGTTGATTACCCATAGGCACAGGCAGCGTTTGCCTGAGACCATGATTAAGCTCTCACTAACAGCAGCTGGATGGGAGTACCAACTCCAAACCACCTACCTGCACTTTACGGTCACGTCCACAACCTTACTGTCAGAGTCCAGGGAGAAATTGTCCCACTAAAAATACTTGAAAAGCAGACACATTTCATACTGCTCCATCTAAATCATCCTGTCAGTGACCATAGCCAAGAAGCCATTTTTCTATGTAAAATAACATTCAAATATGATACATGGTAAGACATGTCTAACTCCATTATATTATTAGAATTTCTCAATTATCTCTGAGATTTGTTTACATGTGTAAGAATAAAACCTTTGTAGTGCCTATTATACACAAGCAAGTAAGGCTCTGATTAAAGAATGGTTGTGTCTTTCCTTTGTGTAGAACAAAGGATTTCAGTCCCTACCAAATGCTGAGTCACCTTGGCTAAAATTAAGGTGAACACTCTAGAGGTGAAATACACAAAATGAAGGTGAGGACACCTTCATTGAACTCTTGGGGTAATGAACTTGACCAGACAGGAGCAGCCTGGAACACCATGCAAGGCACTGTGGGAGTTAAGCTTAGAGCTCCCATTTATTGTCTTGAGATCATGTCTGCATGGGAAACTGTGATGACTCTGACCTCAGGTCCAGATGGCTTACAGGAGGAGCATCAGCAAGACCCAGATGTTCTCTGCTTATGAGGAGCAGTGGGAAGATAAGAGGGGCTTGGTGAACTTCAGCAATAGCTTGCCCACCTCCCCCAGGGCTGGTGAATTCTGAGTTTTTTCCCAATGCCACCTTTCCTAATAGGGCTGTGGGTGAAGCCCTGAACTGAAGAGTGGATTTATGGGGTGCCACGCTGTGGTTTGGAGATTGAGTGCCCCCCAAAAGTTCATATGCTGAGGTTTTGGTGCCCCAACTTTGGTGCCATTGGGAGCTGGTGAAACCTTTAGGAGGAAGAGCCTAGTAGAATGAAGTTAGGCCACTGGGAGGTATACTTTTGAAGGAGATATAAAGACATCTCTCTCTCTCTCTCTCTTTCTCTCTCTCTCTCTCTCTCTCTCTCTCTGCTTTCTAGTCACCATGGGGTGAGCAGCGTTGCTCCACTAGGCACTCTCACTATGGTGTTCTGCCTCCCCACAGATCAAAAAAAATGGAGTCAACTTACCATAACTGAGACCTCCAACGTAAGCTTTTTCTCCTTACGGGTTGTTTATCTTGGGTGTTTGTCACAGGGAGGGAAAACTGGCCAGCACAGGGCACAGGGGGGTTCCCGTGGCTGTTTCTCCACAAATAATATCCATCCCATGCCTTGAGCTCTCTAGGGCTTAGGTAATGAGTTTGGACATTTCTCTATTTATATGGCTAACAGACAAATAGAAATATTTAGCATGAAAAATATAATAGTGAAAATAGATAGTGAAATGAATTGAACAGATAGATCAGAAAGGAAGCACCTACAAGTAACAAAATATCAAAATGGAAGGCCAGAGTGTTGGAGGACTATCAAGCCCAGAAAGATGAAAGAAATTACAGAATTAGTAAATACAGAAAAAAATGAAAAAATATGGAGAAAAGAAATGTGTGCACTAAATCCAATAAAAGGAGTCCCAGCATGAAAGGAAATTAAAATGGGACTCATAAATACTTGGAGAAATAAAATGTAAATTCCCAATAATGTAATAGTTCTTATTGAAAAGGCCCAGTGAGTACCAAAGAGGAATATTAAGTTGTTTGACTTATTATTTAATGAGAATTCAAAATTTCAATGACAAAAAAAATTAAAGTTGTCAGAGAAAAAGAATATATCACATACAATTGAGCAAACATTGGATTAACATCAGATTTTTTAAAAGCAATAATACTAAAGCAAAACAATTGACAGCTTTCGCTACAAGGCATATAATGTACTTCTATATCCAAAAATTAAAAGTTACATGTTTTTCTGAAGTACACGTTTATAACAACCAATCACGAATAATAAGTGATGGAGAAAACCTCACTATGCGTTCAAGAGCATGGCTTTGGATAGTCATCTTTGCTTTCTTAGTCAGAGTTCTCTATGCTCAAAACAAAAAGCTTCTGAGACCCTCAAATCCATCATCCATCCAAGAGGTGAGTCCCACGAAACTTTTTTTACAAGTCCTAAGAATGAAATGCCACTCACAAAAGGACCACCATTAGGGCTCACGTCTCAGTGAAGGTTGAGCCCTACCTTGCTAAGTTCTATGACTGTCATTTCTGTGTATTCACACAAGCAAACAGATGGCATAACACCCCACTAAAGCCTGATGCAACCATGTGCTAAATGGGGTTTTTCTTATTCTTTAAGATTTTTGGCTAAAGTTACAGAACTCAGGATGGAGTGATGAGTTCAAACCTTGATCCTAAAGAGTGGCATTGAACTTGCTAAAAAAAAAAACACAGAACCAACGCTGCCAGACAGTTTCAAGCCCCATCAAGCATCTCCAGCCCATGTAAGAGAAGACTTGGAAATGCACCAGAGACCTCACAGTGCAATTCGTGGTCCAGTGTGAAGAGATGTAATTTCTCCTCCTCAAGAAATGCCAGGGAGGCTCCAGGGAATCACCCAAGAGGTCAGGGTGCCTGCAGGAAGGCTGGATGGGCCTCCACTGTCTGGAGGCTGGAAAAACTCCTGGGCTGCAAAAACTCCCAAGTCCATCAGAGTGTGGCTCCCTGTGGACAATGGTGAGAGAGCTCTTAAGAGAACTGGATGTCCGTTGCAAAGATGGCTATTTTAGGTCCTGAAAAAAATTGAAGGAGTACTGCCAGACTTTGAGATTCCTCAGGACAAAATACCCCAAGACACACAATGATGTTTCACTGAACTTTTACAGACTATTATGCACACACTTCTACGTGCGCTCACGCACCTACCCAACACCCCTCCTGGGTGGGAGAAGGGAGACATTGAGACTCAAATATTGGTGAGCGGGCTAGATTCCCACCCAGTACTCTGCTCTTTCTGCAAGGAGCTCATTTCTTCAGCTACTCCTTCTGCAACATACCTCATAACTGCCTACACTTGCTGGCTGCTCTACTGTGTCTCACTCCCTTCTGACAACATCTCTGCTCAAGGATGCTGCCCAGAAATTGCAATAATTCTACCAGAAAGTGAGACAAGTAAAGGAGGGCAAGCCACACGTGGTAGTGCACACCTGAAAGCCCAACACTTGGGGAGGCTGAGGCAGGAGGATAATGAGTTGAGGCCAGCTTGGGCAACACAGCCAGAAAAAAGCAATAATAATAACAAAAATAGCAACAACAATAATAGAGGACAAATAATTTATTTTAAATGTTCTACAAACCTTCATTTTTACGCATCCATTAGTAAACAAGTCTGAACAACTGAAGTCTCAAATCATTAAAGAGTCAGAATCAAGCAATTTCAGCTGAGATTCCTTCCATCTAATGTTTTTTCTTCATTTGATAAATTATGTAAATCATGAATATGGAGAAAATGGTGACAAGAAATTAAAAGTTCAGGAAGCTTGTATAATTTTCCCCAAAATGTATAATGAAATCATAATACTTAAAAGTCTTGCCTTTCTTGTGTTTTTTTAATCCTTACCAATTTATGCATCTTTCCAGAAAATCTTCATTGGTTCCAAAAATAGTCCTTCATAGAACAAAAAGAAAGGAATAGTTAATAAATTTCTGCATATAAAAAGGCCCTTATAAATATTTTATAAATATTTAGCAGCTTGTTTGTTTTTCTAAAGGATTTTTTTTATTATGTCTTTGTTTAAAAAGTCCAAAGCTGTGAATATATCATGTCCTGTGACTGCAAGAAAAGAAACATTTTGCTCTAATCAAATTGTTCCTCACAACTTGATTTTTCTCACTGTTTAAATTCAATCCCTCCTGCTCCGGCAAGGGAACAGCTGTCCTACCCTTGTGAGACACTGGGCAGAGCTGTGCTCTCATGTGACAGCCAGGCTCACCCCTCTGGCCAGGTGCTGGCGCGGTCCCTTGGGCTGGCTGCGTCAGACATCTCTTCTGGAAGGCTGGGCAGCACATACCTTGTTCATACCTGGAGGAGGATTTGGCAAGAGCTGACTCCTGAGAGCCTGAGATAAGTTTTCCCTCAGATTTGACCTCAGACGGGCCACTGGATTCATGGACTCCCCCAAGGCCACTGAGCAGCCACCATGGGTCCTAAGGATGTGAAGCAGGAAGCTGGTGCCTCCACTTAGCAGTCTAGAGGCTGGCCAGCATGGTGTCATCATAGCTGCCTTCAGTTTTCAGTTTCTGTGCCAGGACTCTCCTGTGATTCCAAGGGCCTAGTCTCATCCTTTCCTTCTTCTGGAGGCCTCTCCATAGTGTGCAGTTCTTGCAGTTATGCAGGGGACTTGGAGACCCCTTGCAGACCCTCAGACCTCAGGCTGTCACACAATCTATAGCAAAGATCCACGTGGTGGTTCTGGAAGTCCAGCCACCATCGCCGAAGTCTTTCTGAACTCAGTGGAAGATTAGCAGCTGTGGTGCTCTGCCCTGCAGGAAGATGCAGTCTCCACCACCAGCGTTGACAATGGAGTCAGCACAGCACAGTCACTTGAAGTGCAGTGTATTCTAAGTGCCTTCTGTGTATGAATTCAATTAAACTAGCAGGAGAAACAGCAGCTAGCCCTAAGGAGTACTCAGTGAGCACAGAGGGCTTTGTACATTGTACCCAAATGTAACAATTTGCCTAATCTTCTCCAAACTCACTCAAATTGTTACCATAATCTCATCCATTGTCGCAGATCCAGCTGGTAAGAGTGGATGCAGAGAGCTGGGCCCAGGGAAGCTGAGTCCAGAGCCCCAAATTTATTACCCTCTCGAAAGTGTATCCCCAAACTGATGAGTTTTTTCACCCACAAGACAGTCACAACTAGACCCATACTGAAATATCCCCATGGCAGACATCAGTACGGTGAGGTGACTGGGGCATCTCATGACACAGGGCCAGGGCAGCTGCACCAAGCCAAATGTGACAGAAGTGGATAAAGAAGTCCAGGATGATTGGTGGCATGCACAAAGGAGCAAAGATGGCACCTCCGCAGCTGGTGCTCCCACAACCACATATTCCCCCTCCCCCCCACTTCCCCTGCTGCCATCCCATTGTCATCCAGCCTTTTGCTCTGCTGCCTCTCAGGGACAGGCCTGCCCCTCATTTCCAAACCAGAAGCCCCTGCACTGCACCCTGCTGTAGACACCACAAGGATCAAATTCACTGCATCCCACTCCACTGCCTACCGCTCTTTACCCTAAAAGAGCCCTCCTGAAGTCTCCAGCCTCTGTCTCTTCTCTTCTCTGCCATCCTGGATTGCAGAAATAATCAAGTGACTTAAGCCTGCAGACCAGGGGGTGAGGGCATCTCTTCTTTGAAGTATAATTGAAACTAAACCCATTTAATCTCCAGCTCTTAGGGGCATTGCTGCTGTTTCTGTGACTGCTCAGCCTGAAGACAAAAAGAGAAAAGCCAAAAGGGAGCGGAGGGCTTGGGTCTAACCCATTTCTGCCTTCCCTAGCCTCACACTTGCTCCCTCTGCAATCCTAGGGAGGCACACACACCAATTGCTCCAGGCCCCCAGCTAGCGTCTCCTCCGCCTTCATGCCTTGGAAGAGAAATCTAAGCTCCAAGAGAAGCTACCACACTTGAGCTATGCCATCACTTTACAAGGACATGGGGAGTCTTTAAGAAAGTATGGTCCATTAGAAAACTAAAACTAGGGTAGAAAAATTGTATTTTTCTCTCTTTCTATGTCAAAAATTCTGACAATGCAGTGCTCATTCATGACTTTAAAAAAAAAAACTCAAACGAACAACAGGGACAACATATGTGTGATTCTTCTAGGAAACTGGCAAAGTTTTGTTTGTTTGTTTTGGCAGGACTGGGGTTCAAACTCAGGGCCTTGAGCTTGCTAGGCACTGTACCACACCCCCAATACTTTTTGCTTTAGTTTACTTTTTTCAGCTAAGGTCTCACACTCTTGCCCCAGCCAATGTTGGACCTGAATCCTCCTACCTCTGTGTCTCAAATAGCTGGGATTACAAATCTGTATCACCACACCTGGCTTGTTTTTCAAGATAGGGTCTTGGTAACTTTTTTTTTGGAGGGGGTGAGGGGCCTTAAATCATGAATATTCATTATAAGGCTTTTCATTTTGAAATAACTCATACTTATTATAAGGAGTTTTTCTGTATCTGTTATTTGTCTTACCATAAAAATGAAAAAAAAAAGGAAGACATTGAAGAAGTTAGCAGGATGACCTATATATCATGAATTGCATTAAGAATCTATTTTGTTCAGTCTGTAAAGAGTGCCTGCTTTTGTGTTTGGAACTAGGAGTTCATACATATGCCCACACCTTTCAATTTAAGTGAGAGGACCCTATGCAAACTTCTTTTGTAAAAATGACTAATTATCTTTAAATGGTTCATTTATGGATTTAGTAGGAGGAAATCCTCCAAATGCATGTCTGAAATGCTGAACAAATAGGACACTAACACCATAAATAACAGGATTTCAATACCACAAATGTATTTGACCTGTCACAGTTCAGACCAGTCACACATAGCTTCAGTGCTCTCACTTGGCCTTGCAAATTTTGATACAATTTTCAATTATTCAAAGAGACACAATGAAAGAGTGGAGGAAGGGAGTGTGGCACGTACATCCCTAATGTTACTGTGCTGTGTGATTGATGTTACCATGTGTCAGAGTGTGTGTGTGTATTGTGCACTCTGCACGTTGCCATGTGTACTTTGTTGTGTGGTTGTCTTTTATATATTTTGTGCTATGTGTGGTGTGTGTCTGTTCCATTTTATGTGTAGAATAAGTACATTGTACAGTGCGTGAAGAGTGTTTGTGAGGTACATGTCTTTATGTGTGCTATGTGTAGAATATGTATGTTGGATGGTGTGTGTGTCTGAGGAGGGAGATAGTGGTGTGAGGATTTAAATAGCACCACCAGCATTGTGCTACTATAATGGTAGATCCAAGTCAAAAACAGTATCTCACACAAGTTGTCCTTAAATTTAGACATTTCATAACTCAAAGTGTCCCAGGCTGATGAAATTGCCATTCCATGAGTGTGGACACCTGATGGTTTGGAACAGTGAACAAACACCTGTCTAGTTCAATGTAGAATTTATAATTGGCCAGCATAGAAAACTACTCATACATAGTCTGGATAAACCATGTGAATTTCCTAATGAATCAGTACTAATTGCTAAAACTCCTAACTAGTATATCTGTCTGGCTATATACCTAAGAGCAGTGTCCCCAGACACAAGAAAGCCATGTGTGGGAGCCACAACAGCTTGGGGAGCTAAAATGCTTGGGCTTGGCCCTCCCTACACCTCCTCTACATATCCTGTTAACTTTATTTGTTAATGAAGTTAATTATTCTTAACTACAAATACACTAATATGCACAAAGGAAACATGAAAAAAATAGAAAGAAGAAATTACTATTTCTTATTATTCCATAATCCAAAGGCAGCCAATGAATTTGGGGTTTAATTTTTTTAAACTTGGTGTGTGTTAACATATTTGTCATTGTACTTTACAAAACATTTTGTATCTTGATTTTGTCACAGAACTTTTGGAAACAAAGAATTTCTGAGATGTCTAAAACTCTAAGTAATGGTAATCATAAAGCCTTAATATTACATTCTGAGACTAGTTGAAATACACTGCTCCAAAATAGATGAGAGAGTACCCCAGGGCAAGATGGATGGATGAATGGATGGATGGATGGATGGGTGGGTGGATGGATGGATGGATGGATGAATAAATAGGTGGATGGATGGATGGGTGGGTGGATGGGTAGATGAATTGGTGGATGGATGGGTAAGTGGGTGGGTGGATGGATAGATGGATGAATTGGTGGATGGATGGGTAGGTGGGTAGGTGTATGGATGGATGGATGAATGGATGGATAGATGGATGGGTGGGTGGATGGATGGATGGATTGATTGGGGGCTGGTTGGGTTTCTTAAACAATGATAATTTGCCTTTTTGCTTTATGGATCACATTCATAATCCAATTTGAATAGAGTCATTATTAACCTTATCTTATGAGTAATTCAACCAGGGTTGAAAGAAGTGTACAGAGGGCACAGCTTAATCTGTGTCATCACTGTCAAGTAGCTGGTAGGAATGCTCACACAATACCAGAGCAAAAGAAGTGGAGCAGTTACCACCACAGGGTGCCAGTGGTTATTCATTGTCTGGGTGGTTAGGAGCTTTGGACTCTGGAACTAAGAAGTGACACTGGAGCCTTGAGCTTTAACCAATTAGAGCACAGTCACAAACTGCAGCTGTGTTTTTTTATTGCTTGTTTGTTTTTCTCATAGGGTCTCTTGTATTACACAAACGCTGTGTCTTCTGCAAGTTTTGTGAGTGTCCAGCCTGGCTTTGAGACTGCTCCAGCTGATTGGTGGTTTCTGTGCATCTCAGGGGAAGATTCCTGACAGAAAGAAGAATCTAACTGGAAATGAGGTTTGTGTCTGTTGAATTGTATTTACCCCTTGCTCTATGTGGCAGGTCACAGGATAAGATCCTAAGGAACATGGAGTCAATTGATTGGCACCTCTGTCCAGAGCTTACCTGGGATATTATGGACAGGGAGGGTGAACAAAAATGCATCTTTTTCCTGGTAGAGTCAAGAAGGTTTCCTAAAGGGGTTAGTCTTGAATTGCATAGATCAACTGATTTGGCACCTAGAATATGATGTAGAAATGGGAGCATCAGAAGATTAAAGGTTTTACCATGCCTACCACCATCCTACTGGAGATGAAGCTGTCAGCACATGAACCTGTGGAACACAGTCAAACTGTAGCAAGCTTAAAGAAGATTTTCAAAGAAGCCAGCTATTTAAATAAAAAATACAACCAATATTCAAAAGAGACACAAAATTCACCACATATACATATAATCTGTCCATGTCTAAAGGACTATGATTTTATTGTAATTTTCCTATCTACAAAAGTAGGCTGTATCTTAAGACATCTGCATTGTGAAAGTTAAGGATGAAAATTGCCTTAAAGGAGAACTCAGGATTGCATTTATTGGGGAACCAGAACTAAATACCATACATTGAGGATTTAGGTTTCCACATATGAATTTGGGGAGGACACAGATTCAGTCCATAGCACTCAGCAAAAAAGAATGAACCACTGACAGCTGCAACATGAGGGGTGAATTTCAAAGACGTGGTATAGTGGAAGAAGCCATAGAGAAAACAGTACATACTGTGTGGTGAAATTTACATCAAGTTCAAGACAAAGCAGAGCCAATTTATATCATACATTAGAGGTCAGGATAGACATTACCCTTGGGAAAGAGGGCAGGAACTGCAAAGAAGAATAATCAGCTATTCTGGGGAGGGGTGGTATAATGTTCTGTGTCTTGCTCTAGCTAGTGATTACTTACATGAAGGAGTCCAGTGTTTGACCATTCACGGGGCTGTCTACTCAATAAACAGGTAAATAGGAAGCAATAAACAAATGAACTCAATGGGAATTTAGAAATTCCACTGTACCAGTATTGGTCAAATGCAAATGTGGCACAGCCAGTCACAGTGTCATTTTGGAAGCTTTTGTAGCCTCCAGCATTGTTAGAATCTCACAGACAGAGAAAAGACTGCTGGCTCAAGGCATTCAAATACCAAGGTCATGATGCATTGTGACTAGCAGATCTTGGAAATGATACAAGCCACACTCCTCAATTTTTACAATCATGGCTTCTGTTGCTCAGCAAATGCTGTCTGGGAAAATGATACCTTCACTCAGCAGGGCACAGTCCTAGCTCCTGAAACACATTGCTACCCAAGCTCCGCCCAACCTAATTAAATCCTAATCTCTGGATGAGACCCCACTTTGATATTGTCACCAGCTCCCAGGTGAATCTAATGTGCAACCAGAATTAAGAAATGGCAGCAGCAAATCCTTAAAATGTGAGTGTTCCAGCTTAATCTGCCAGGGCCTGCAGAGCCCTGAAGCAATGGACCCAGGAATGGTAAGTTTTGCTGGGCTCAGGGGTGGGTGTGGAAAAGGAGAAGCCTCAAAGAGAGGCTGCCTACCAGTCCCAGCACCACCAGCCTGGGATCAGGGAAAAACCTCTTCCTTTCTCCCAGGTTTTTTTTTTTTTTTAAAACAAGATTTCCTGTTACTTCCTTCCAACTCACATTCACTGTGCTGCCAATTACATAACCCAAGGAGCTGTTTTCTTAAAGTTCAAAGTCAAATTAGATCTGGCACAGCAGGAAACAGAATAAATTTAGTCAGGATCTCAGCTCTGTCTGCAGAGGCACGATCTGGCTCCCTTGTTCTGTGCACGACCCCCCCCCCCCGCCTCACCCCCCACCCCTGCATACCCAGGCTGCTGGTGCACACCCAAATATCCAGGCTCAGTGAAAAGCAACATCAGGGGGTGTGTGGACCATGCCCGCTCCTGGGCAAGAGGTACGTGGCCATCCCATGCCAGCTTTGATTTCCTCTTCTTGTAGAAAGAGCTCTCAACATTAATGCACTCGCCATCTTCTAGCGCTGGGGGTTGAGGGGGGTGTCTAGAAGGCTTATGTTTAGCAGAATGGAGGAGGCAGCCATAAAGTTTGCAACTGAGACCCTTTGGAAGACAGCAGGACACACAGCCCAGCCATGCAATGGGCACTTTATATGCATGCCTGTGTGATCCTCACACATTAAACTTGCACGCCACTTACAATATCTTACCACCTGGAGGCCAAAGGCTGGATTCCCACTAAGAAACTAAACAGAAGGCTTGTGACAGCAACTGGGCTGGGACCCAGTTACAAAGACCATGCAGTTTCTTGAAGATTATGCTGCTTTCTATGTAGTCTTTTATTAGAACCTTAAGACATTTCAGACTAAATAAAATATTGTTTTATTTGGCTTCTTGACTCTTTCCTTTTCTCAATCAGATTTTCACCATGAATGAAATGCCAGTTAGGAGTCATGAGCAATATTGACAGCCAAGTTTACCTGGCCAGTTTGGAACTAATGGAGAAAAGAGATGCTGGAGTCAGACTGGTGTTGACAAAAAATACCAAATGTAGGACAAAGAAAGCTGGATGAGAAAGGATTGTGCAAGGGAGGGGCTAAAGGGGCTCCCTGGCCCTGCTCTTCTACTGAATGGATCCCCAAATCTGTAATCCAGTAATCCTGCCCTTACCTCATGGATGAACAAGCAGGTGAGCACCTGCCCTCTCTTTTAGAGTCCATGTAGGCAACAAGTCTAGAATAGGCAAATTTAGAGACCCAAAGAAGATTCAAGTTTGCCAAGGAAGGCAAAGTTGTGGCTTACAGAGTGTGGAGTTTCTGTCTGGGATGGGGTAAATGTTTTAGAGATAGTGGTGATGCTTAATTATACAATAAAGTGAATGTATCCCGTACCACTGAGTCTGCACAGCTACTGGTAATAGCAAATTCTATATGATTTTTCCACAATAAAAATTTATCAAAAAATTCCTTGACACCCTTTTTCCCCTCCAGCAGCCTCCCTGTTTCCTTTTGAAAGTGCTAACAATTCTTGCTGTGGGAAACTGGTTCTGTCCCCTCCCAATTCCTTTTGAACCAATCCAGGCAGCCTGTCATCCCTGACTCCACACCCAGACTAGAGTTGGTGATGACTGGGAGAACTAGAAGGTGAAGGAAGGGAGCCAGTGAGTCAGTGAGCATGAACAACTCTGGGGTGCAGGGGTGGCTGAAAACATGGGGCAGGCCCTGCCCTCAGAGGAGGGCTGTGAGTTGTTTCTGGGAAAGGTCTAGAAGAAAGGGGTAGAAGGTGATGTGGGGAAGGAGCAACAGCCACAGGAGAGGTGGGAGCAATGCTTCCCCCTATGGGAGGGAGGGGGTGAGGCTCCACACAGGGCAGCTGGCTGGTGTGTCCACCATGGGAACTAGCAACATTTAATTCGGATTGCTCCTGTTCACTTTGGAATAGAGTTCTCACGCTACCAATAGACATGGGGGTGGGAGGGTGGGGTGTAGGGAGCCGCTGCTGAGAATAAGAGAGCGAGTAGACAACAGTGTGTAGGATGGTTGGGCAACTCTGAAAACCCACTGAAGACAGTGCCCACAGGTTGAGAACACCAATGTGGAACTGGAGTCCATAAACACACAAGTAACTAACAAACAGTAAGTGACAAGTGCCCATTTTGGAGGTTGCATTAGTTCTCTAGAACTCCAGTAACAAACGACCATAAACAGGGTGGCTTAAATAGCATCCACTTAATCTCTCTCATGGTTCTAGAGGCCAGAAGACTGAAACCAAGAGGTCCACAGGGCTCCAGAGGCTCTGAGAGAAACTGTCCCAGGCTTCTCTCCCAGATCATGGCGGCTGGCCCAATCCTTGGCATCCCTGAGCATGGAGACACATCTTTCCATTCCCCCTTTTCACCTGGAGCTCTCCTCCCTGAGTCTCTGAGTCACCAAGCCTGCACATGGCCTTCTTATAAGGACGCCAGTGAGTCACTGGATAAGGAACCACCCTAAAAACAAAATTATTTCATCTTAACTTGAGGACATCCACAAAGACCCCATTTCCAAACAAAGTCACATTCACAGATTGCAGGGTTAGGATGTCAACATATCTTTTTGGAGGACACAATTCCATGCACAGCAGGGACAGATGACACAACACGAGAGATCAAAGGATAAAGAAGTCAGGGAACCAAGGAATTTGCAGAAGAGCTCTGAGTGCTGTCTTCAGTCCTGGCCACACAGATGTTCACTCACTAATGCAAGTTAAATGGACACATGAATAAGCATGGGTTGAGGACAAACTTCCTGTATGCCTCAAATCCTGGTTTCCTCTTTCTGCCTATGTCACTCTGGTAAATTACATAATTTCTTGGTGCCTCGGTTTTCTCATGTATACAACAGGTATAAGAATTCTCTCCAGGGGAAACTATAGAACAAATCCACCATCAAGAACAGTGAGTTACAGCTCCACTTTGGTTGGCAGGTAGCTTGTCTTAGCACCTCACCAACACACTGACCTAAGAGGACAGACTATTTATAATGTGAAAAACCTGGGCATCTTCACGGTAAGGGGCTGTGAGATGAACTGGAAAATCAACAACCCTTATCACTGTTGGGATGCCAGCTGTCTCTGCTGTGATGGAGACAAATGCAAACCTGTACTTGATTAATGAGTCTGACATTCTTCTTTCTAAGCCAGTGAGCCTGAAAAGCAAGGATTGAAGTCTCAGGTGCAAATGATTCCTCAGGGCAGGGAAATCCTTTCCCTTGTGTATTTTATTGGGATGCCTTTTGTTGAAAATGAGACCCATGCATTAGGCAATGTATTAGGTTAAATTACCAAGGCATACTCTGTTCATTGCCTACCTCAAAAACATTCTGTCTTTGTCTATTTGTGTTGCTATTACAAAGTACCTAAGACTGAATAATGTATAGACAACAGAAATTTATTTCACATAGTTCTAAGGCTGGGAAGCCCAAAATCAAGGCTCAGTGTCTCACAAATGCTTTTTCTACCAATGGTGTCTTCTCTTTTCATGGTGGCATCTTCACATGGAGAAGGGCAGAGAGGCAAAAAGGGGTGGATGCTGTGTCCTCGCATGCTGAAGAGTAGAAGAGTCAGAATCCACTCCTCAAGTCCTTTTATGTGGACCCTAATGCCATCGACAAGGACTCTGTCTCGTAACTGAATCACCTCCTACAGACTGCACCTTTCACTACAGAGCACTGGCAATTCAGTTCTAGCATAAGGACTGTAGAGGGAACACATTCAAACATAAGCGATTCCCATCCCTCTTAGGCAACTGAATCCAGTTGGTTATCAGTCAGACAGGGCTCCCTCAACGGCAGATGGACAAGGCAGAAGCAGGTGGGCAGTTCTAGACAAAGAAACAAAAGGAAGTCTTCTGGGATAGGGGTCTCTGAAATCACCTTTTCCTTCCTGATGAAAAGGCCTGTCAGAAAAAAGCCCTTCTACAACCAGCTGGTTGTCACATGCTTCTCCTGTGCTCTGATTTCAGGGATTTGATTGACGTTGCTGTCAGGTAACTTTAAGGACAGAAATTTCAACCTGAAACAAAAGAGTACAAGAGACACAACAGAAAGGCACCTGCTTATTCAAGAACCAAGAAAACTGGAGAGAACCCTGAGTGGTTTTGCAATAGACCAGAGGGAGAAATTAAGGAGAAACAATGGTGAGAGGTAAGGGACTCTGGGGCCATCTCTAGATCCTCCCAGCTTCTGCCCCATAGTTCTCCTCCAAGCCAGTCTCCCATAACCTTCCCCAGCCCTGAACCCCCAGTGTTGCCATCTCCTATCCTGTCAGCCTCCTTCCAGACATCCGGCAGCTGAATACGCCCCACCATTCCCAGTGTTGGACCATCAGACTGACTACAAACCCCATCTTCAGCTGTTGACAAGGGCTGCTGCCTTCCCCAATGCAAATTTCTGGGGTGGTCTTTGCCGTGAGACTGTCCAGGTCCAAAGTATTAAATCCCCCATTTGCCCAGGACTGAAAAGCCCCAGGATAGGTCAACACATCCCAGAAGACTCTCTCTGCCTGTGCTTCACTCTGTCCCATCCTATGACTTGCCACCTTCCTGGGGCAGGTCTTAGTGCCATGAACATGGAAAGGACTTTGACACGAGGACATTAAACAGGAGCTTGACCTGTTATTTCCATGTTCCTTTGGATTGTCCTTGAGGCTGAAAATATTTTAATGATACCTTCCAGTGACTTTCAAAGTTACTGTCCAGTAGATGCTCTGGTTCCCACTCAAATGTCCTCATAGCTCCTCAGGAAGCTAGCAGTGGGAAAAGGAGGTATAATTTTGCTGGACCCAGGAAAGCTGGCTCCAAAAAATGCAGAGGCCTTAGAGGACTGGAGGGAGGGGTTCACCTGAAAATTGAAACAGCCTTTATAGCCTATGACTGCACTTGTTTCTCTTTGAGAAACCCCATTATTCTCACTTAAGATATACTTAGCTTAAGTGGGTATACTTGGCTTGATATAAAAATTTTTGGTCACTTCCAGTTTGAAACAGCCTTATTTGAGGTAAATATTTGCTCAAATCTAGGGGTCACTGCTGTGGCCACATCTCTCATTACAGGCTTGTTTACAGGGCTTCCCCCTCAGCAGAACAGGAAGCTTTCTTGGGAGGCCAGTAGGCTGCAATGGTCATGTCCAGGCTGCCATGAGCTGCTCAGGGTACTCGCCCTGGACAGCCCTGGAGACTCAGCCTTAAGACTCCTGGGTGTCCTTGGGCACTGGGCAGGGCTGCCCCTGCACAGCCTCCCTCCTTCTGAGATCCCAACCCCCCAGCAACACCACCACAGCAGGTAGCTCTCCACCAACATCTGCATGATCATCTTCCATGGAGGTCAGGAGGGAACAGGACCTGGAGAAGCTGCTGGACCCCAACGCCATGCCCGAGTTCACCCAGCTCCCTGGGAAATATGGGATGAGTGGAGAAGCACACCTCAACCTCTCTGCCAGCTCTCTAGGTCCTCAGGAGCAAAGGCAGGAGCAGTGCTCCCCATCCTGCCACAGAAAACCCCATCACACATATGAGCCCATCAGAAAAGCCAAGCCCTGTTAGCTGCATGAGGATTGCCACAAATTGGGCTCTTGTTAGTGACATTAAAGGCATTCACTGCCTCAAGGGTCTTCAAGCCCTCCTCCATCTCCCATCCCCTGACAACTCCTCCATTGAAGCCATTGGACCCTCACACATTCCTATTCTCAGCAGAGGCACCTGAACCTGTCTCCCTGGTTGGAAGAGAAATGATTAGACACTTAGAAACCACCCAGCTGCTGATAAGTTGGCCTCCAATTACAAGACACTCAAATTATTGTCATTGGCTCGGCTTATTGGAGACGGAGAGAAATTGTTCATTAAATTCTAAGTTAAATTATTTTCTATGCTTTTTGAAAGTAGGCATTTACTGCTTGAATTTTAAGATGCTTAATAGGTGACTCTCTCTAAGCCAACCGACATGTAAAAATTCACACAAAATTGGGTTGAAATTACTGAATTTGTAAAATAATTCATATCCTGGTTTCTTCTCCCAGGGTTCTTGACTGTTTACAGCAATTATAGATTTTATTTATATATGCATTGGGGCAACATAGCCTATATGTAAGTTGGTGAATAATATCTTATTAAAATTTCTTATATACGTGAAGCAGCATCTTTATTCAAAAAAGATCTGTGAATTACTGATAAAATTATATTCAATCTATATTTAAACAATGGAAATAAAAACTTTCTAGCAACCAATGCTACAAAATATAATTTTGGAAGTGAATTTAGCACAACAGACCAAGTGTTTTTGAGGTGGGCTTTTATGCACATGAGTACAAAATTTTTAGCCCATCGTTAATTCCACAGAACACCTATAGGCTCCTCCCTGTCACTCCCCAGCCTCCTATCCAATAGGTAGTTCTGTGTCATATGTATGAATGCACAAGTCACTAACCACCTGTCGATTTTCAAACCCCAGGCTCCTTCACACCCCTTAGCTCAGTTGCCTTCTCTGTAGCAGCTGTCATCTGGGGGAGTGTTTTCTTCCTTTCCAATCCTCCCCTGCACAAGAACAGCTCACCCCACCATGTTCCCCATAGTCATCTTTGGTCTTTTTCTTTCACTCCAATACTCATCTTCAAGCATGCCCACAACTTACACCATCAACACAAAGGCTTTTATCCCCAGTGCTGACCCTCCCCTACCACCTTCCCTGCTGCCTCGGAGAAGATCCACCTGGCTGTGCCCCACACAAAGCCCGGCCAAAGTAGATCCCATAACCAGAATCTTCAAAACTCATTCTTCTTAGAGTCCCCTGGACAGACATATAGAATCTACCAACTTTTTTGTTGGATCTGTTATATGTACATCCAACAAAAATCAAAATCAAATATCAAAGCTTTGCACTCACACAATCTCTGACATAACTACTCAGCTCCTCCCTTACTGTAAAAGGAAAACAGTAGCAATATGTGAACAAATGATGTGACTGTGTTCCAATAAAACTTTATGTATAAAAACCAGGATCAGGCTAGATTTGCTCAACAGGCCATAGTTTACTGAACCATGCCTAACATATATGCCTGGCTAACAGTGGTTATCCATCTACTATTTTGGAATTCTAGGAGTCGTCATAGTCTTCTTATACTGCTCTATATTTTCCAAGTGTGCTGTAATGAACATGCATTATGTCTGTAATCAGAAAAGGGATTTAAACTAATGTTTGAAACTAATGGCAGATTTCTTGGTTAACTGGACTGATGAAGGTAACTTCTAGTACCTTCCTGACACATCCTTGTGAGACCAGTGTTTACAAGTATCTGTGATTGAAGAAGGAATACTTAGCTTATTTGAAGTGCCAAGAAAAAGATTTTTATTTATTTTACTTCAGTGCACATATAACACACATATACACACGTACACACATACACGCATATGCACACATACTCATACATACACACATGTACACACATACACACAAATATACAAAACCCACAGTGACCTTCTAGAACTGTTACTTAGACCCATTCTCTAGACTCTGTCTCACAATGAGGGCTTTAATGGCAGGGGGCTGAACCAAGGAATGAGGGACCCCAAGCACAGGGAGGGCCACCTTCAAGGGACCTGGGCTCCCTCTACAGAGTTATGGGAAGCTAACTGTCTTAGGTGAAGACAAAGTCTTGACAATTCCCAATGGGAAAAGGCCTTAATGGGGTTTCAAGAAGCCATGGAGAGAAGATCCATCCCAAAGTCTGGAATCACACTTAACTCATGTGGCCTGATCAGCCACCTCGATAACTGCATAGTCACAAACATACCCAATCACCTGGATCCTTCTTAAGAGAGCCCTTGGTGAACTGTAGGTACTGCCCTGGAGACCTCCAGCAACACTGACTGCAGGTGCACCTGCACCCCACAAGGCTTGAAGCAGGGATGGGGGCAGACAGGGTCTACAGTTTTGAGGCCACACCATCAGGTCAAAAGCATCTCTTGCTAATTACAACATGTACTCTAAATAGCATTGCCAGATGTGGTGGTTCAGGCCTGTAATCCCAGAACTCCAGAGGTAGAGGCAGGAGGATCACCAGTCCAAGGTCATCCTGGACAACATAGTAGAACTTTGTCTCCAAAATCCAAAAATATTTAAAAATAAATAAAAGTGTTAAGTTGCTGACTTTCACCCAAATAGCAGTGTAGAGAAAGGAAGTGAGCACAAGTCACCTGTGGAACCCTTCACTCTGGTGTACTTGACCACTTGGTGCCATTCTGACTTTCCTGGAGCTGAACAAGGGCTGGGAGAAGGCACACCTGGGCTCCGTCCGAACCAGAGAAGCACCAGGATAAGCCACTCATGACAGATCTCACAATCCCTCCCCAAAGCAGACCAAATCATGAGTCAGTGTTGCATCTCCGAAAAATTATTCCAGCTCATCTGTGTGCGAATCCCCATGGAAAGCAGCACAGAGTCTTACCTCCTCATTTTAAAAATACCTAAAGAATGGTTTGATGTAGTCTCTCACATGAAGATCTGAGAAATCCATGGAGCAATTCTTCCAGCTAAATCGCTCTCCTCTGCCATGTGCGTTTCATCTTTGCTATTTCCTATGAGAGGCTAAGAATCATTTAACCCAAAGCAGCAGAGAGCTCTGTGCACACCGCAGCCTCAGGGAGTCACACATAGTCATGGCAAAGTACTCTGCCATGTGAAGAAGAAAACTTGCCTTTCATCCAGCACTGCAGCTGTGGGGCTGATTTGCACAGAGAGGTAGAGCCACTCCCTCTCTCTGAGAGAGATCAGTGAAAGGGGACAATTCTGCTGGCCTCCTGCATGCTCTCCTGCTGCCTTCATTCTCCAGGGAGAATGGTCCTTGCCAGCCCCTGGGCTCCTCCTACCAACTCTACAGCATACCACAGGATCAGGCTCACTGCAGGGCCAATGGGCACCACTATCGTTAATCAACACACCATCAAATGTCCGAATGTGCCACATCACAGAGGCCACCAGTGTTGGATGCCCAGAATTCAAAGAAATATTCCCAGGAGTCCCCAGCCCCAAGAAGCTGGGGGACAAGGGAGAGGATGGAGTGACTTGCTAATTAGCACTGTCCTCCAGACTGTCTCACAATGAGGTCTGCAATGGCAGGGAGCTGAACTGAGAATTGGGGGGCCCCAAACCCAGGAAGCCCACCTTTGAGGGGACAGGGCTCGCTCTACAGAGTTATGGGAAGCCAATTATCTTTTTTGTGTGTGTGTGATTTTTTTTATTGTTTTCTAATTCATATGTGCATACAAGGCTTGGGTCATTTCTCCCCGCTGCCCCCACCCCCTCCCTTACCACCCACTCCGCCCCCTCCCTCTCCCCCCCTCAATACCCAGCAGAAACTATTTTGCCCTTATTTCTAATTTTGTTGTAGAGAGAGTATAAGCAATAATAGGAAGGAACAAGGGTTTTTGCTGGTTGAGATAAGGATAGCTATACAGGGCATTGACTCACATTGATTTCCTGTGCGTGGGTGTTACCTTCTAGGTTAATTCTTTTTGATCTAACCTTTTCTCTAGTTCCTGGTCCCTTTTCCTATTGGCCTCAGTTGCTTTTAAGGTATCTGCTTTAGTTTCTCTGCGTTAAGGGCAACAAATACTAGCTAATTTTTTAGGTGTCTTACATATCCTCACCCCTCCCTTGTGTGCTCTTGCTTTTATCATGTGCTTAAAGTCCAATTATCTTGAATGAGACAAAGTCTTGACAATTCTCAATGGAAAAAATCCTCATTGGGGTTTCTCCCCATGGGGACAGAACTGGTCCCAAAATTGGGATCGCATTTAACACAATCATATGGAAGCCAAGATAAGAATTGAACCTAAGTATTCATCAAAGGATGAATGGATAAAGAAAATGTAGCATATGTATGCCATGAACTAGTACTAAAAGAAAGAAGGAAATCTTGTCATTTGCAACCACATGGATGGACCTGGGGGAGACTATATTAAATGAAATACATTAGGCACAGAAAGACAAAAACCATGGGACCCCACTTATATGTGGAATCCAAAACTGACAAACCCACAGAAGTAGAGTAGACTGGTGGTTACTAGAAAAGTGGGACAGGGAGAGGATTGGGAAGATGTCAATCTTCCAGTGTGGAAGGAGAAAGAAGTTAAAGAGACTTATTGTACAGTATAATAGCTGTCGTTCATAACAATATATTGCATACCTGAAAGTTGCTGAGAGTAGATTTTAAGGATTCTTGCCACTAAATGCACACATACACATATAATATATATTATATATCCATACACATAGATAATATGTATCAATATATATAGTTACACATATGTTAAATGGTTCAGCTCAATTTACCCATTCCACAATGTGTACATACATCAAGACAAAGGGGTGCTCACACAGCAGAAATGTATTCTCTCCCATTTCTGAACACCAGAAGCCCCAAATCCAGGGGTCAGCAGGCCATGCTTTCTCTGCGGAATCCTTCATTGCCTCCTCCATCTTCCTTGATATTCCTGGACCTGTGGCATCACTGATATCGCTGGCTTCATCTTCACGTGAACTTCATCCCTTCCAACCTTCCCTGTCTTATGAGAACACCATTAGAATAGATCAGGGTCCATTCTCATCTAGTGTGACCTCACTTTAATATATCTAACCTGCAAAGACCCTACTTCCAAATGATGTCATATTCTAAAGTTCCTGATGGACATGAAATTTGGAGGACTCCTTCCAACTCAGTCCTCCAACAACAACTCCCTGGCTCCCTGGGGTCACCTGCCCTTCACAGGAGGAAAGAGCAGCTGGTCAGCAGCTTCTGGGTCACTTGCCTCCCCAAGATTGCAAATGAGGGACCTGTTCAAGGAGGCTGATGGCAAAAGGAGGACAGGAGCCTCAGTGTGCAGGGGCAGCATCTCCTCAACAGCTCGTTCCTTTGGGTGCTGCAATACAATGGTGGTGATGTGTGGTCAGCCTCCGGGAGAACTGGAACATGTTTATGTCTTAGGGTACAAGTGAGGCTCGGGACCCTCCCCTACTACCATGAATTCCCAGCACCCTACTCTCCAGAGGGAGGGAGCTAGGTGATGGCATTGAGCATGGTGATTTCTCTCCACAGAAAATGTGGTATGAGCGAATGTCTTCCATATTGTCCTGGGGCACAAGAAGTCCCTGTGGGGAGTCAGTAGGGAGGATTTGAGTTTTGGAGTTGGACAGTCTTGGGGAACTCCATCCTCTTAGCTATGCAACCTAGTCTTGTGTCTCACCTTTCTCATCTATAAGACGGGCTTTGTGAGAGATGGTTGTGTCCATCTGTAGGCTAGTGTATGTTCTCTGAGCACATTTAAGGTAGAGTAGGCTAAGTTGTGATGTTCAGTAGGTTAGGTATATTGAACATGTATTCAACATTCCAATATTTTCAATTTTTAACCATCTTACGCCAAGAGCATCTATCCCCAATACAGCTATTGTCATCACTAGCCCACTATTTCCACACCCTCTCCATCTGCTAACACTCTCTCCTTACAAGTGGAAGCATACAGTATGTGGTCCTTTGTCACAGCAGCGGCCCCAGGCAGTAGCACTGTCAAGGTGCAGTGACCTTGTGATGTCAGGAGTCTTGGGGGAGCTGCAAAGACTTTGGGGAGCTTCTAGTGCAGGATGCTCCCATTCCTCCCATGCCTCTGTGCTGAAGAGCATGGAGGAGTACAGCACCCCTCCCCCATGCCCATGCTCAGCCAAGTGCCCAACATGGCTGCTGGGAAAAGCATCAGAAGGAGGCTGCAGCGCCCAGGCTGCTGAGCAGGGGTCCTGCAGTTATCAGCTGTCCGTTGACAACTCTTGGAAGTTCATTCACATCTGCCACTCTACTGCTTCACTCATCCCTAGGACAGTGTGGAGAACTGAACAAGTCAACGTGTGCCAGTGCTCAGAGCAGTGTCCAGCCCAGTGAGCCCTGCACAAAGTCTGGGTTACAAGCACTCAGGGACATCAAGGTAAGGCTCTGCTGTGGACAGAACAAACTCTTCTCAGCAGTCCAGGCTCAGAACGCAGAGTGCACACACACAGAGCATCTTCTCCCAGCACTGAGAGGAGCTAACGCTCCTGTCCTTCCCCTCAGAGAGACTGTCATCTCTCACACCAGTAATGGCCAGGGCCCCAACTTCTCCATTCTGTCAAAGACAGAAAGGACAAGTCAGCATGAAAAGCTCAAGGGAGAGGAGGAGACGTGTGGCTGTCATTTTCCAGGTCAGAAGGCTCTCACTGGGAATCTTGTCGAACAGAAATCCAGCTGAAAATTGTTTCAGGCTACATTATGTTTATGAGAAGATAAATCAACAGGCTCTTCCTCAAAACTGTTTGATGAATTACTGAGTCTAACCACAAACTTCCCTGTACACACATGCTGCACGCACACACACACACACACACACATGCCTGAACATGTGTACACAAGAGAGGGAGCACAGAGTACCAACCACCACAAGTCACAACTCTCCCAGGAAGAGGGGACAGTCCCCAAAGCCTGTGAAGGGAAGACACCGAAAGCAGAGGGCAGGCCATGGCACAGAGTGCGGTTTGGCCCAAGAAGCCCCTGGCAGTTGCTGCATCTCCTTCAGCAAGGACAACCTGCACTACCCAAGTGGCTTCTGCCTCTCGCCAAGGACCAAAGATGGTAGGATTTCAAGTTTCCCTCCTGTACTGCTGATCACCCATTGCCCCAGCTCCCAGGAACTCGCTTCCTCCTTCCAAAACAAAGGAGCCAAAGCAAAAGGCAGAAATCCTCCAGGCTCTTGGCTGTGGAAACACCCCAGGCTGGACGTGGTGACCACTCACCACCCCTGCTGCCTGCATCCTCCCCCTCCCTGGGCCAGGCAGCCTCCCAGGGGCCACCTCTCTCCTATGGGTCTCTGGTCAAGGATGAAGCTCTCTTTACCCTAGGTTCCAAAAATAGTGGAGCCACCTGGCATTCACCATGCCCTGAGTCCTGGTGGTTTTTAGGGACTAGCTGTTCTCAGCATGCAGATAGTTATCAAGCATCTATATGTGCCAGGCAGAGTTTGGGGCCTAAGGACGCAAAAGGGGAAAGCAAAGTGAAAGAATATCAAGGCCTGCTCTCTGGTTTTCACATCAGGAGAGTGGTCTGAAACTTGACTTCCAGCTGTGGCCTGCCAGAGCCTTTTGGCTATGAGGTCCGTGCCAGGCTGCACAGAGTGGAGGAGCACCTCCAGGGAGGGCTCTGCAGCCACACTCATGAGTTCTTCAACCCTCTCCTCCCTTAGCAAGCGTCTATTGAGCACCTGCCTCATGTTGGTGCGAGAGCCAAAATTAGATTTCCCCATGGAGTTCTGCCTTGATACCTGGGGACCTCAGGAGAGCCTCAACATCTAAGCTCCCTCCCTACTCTAGAGCCCCCCAGCCACATGGTTTCCTCACCCCAGGGATGAGACTCATGCCTCATTCTTGAGCAGTGACTTCAGGCTCCCAGCTTCCCCAAGAGGGCAAGAGTACCACAATGTGCCACAAATAGTGTGGTTCACGCCGAACCTGCTTTCCTTCCATGATTTGGGATTTTGTCATGTGACCAGCCCCCAATAAAAACCCTGGACACTTCATCCCTAACGAGCTTTCCTGACCAATGACACTTCACAGATGTTGTCACGACATGCTGCTGGGAGAAATCCGTGTGTCCTGTGTGACTCCACTGAGAGGACTCCTGGAGTTCACTGTGGTCCCCCACCTCCACGCTTTGTGCACTTCCCCCTGCCTGGTTTTGGTCTCTTCTTTCCTTGTAATAATCCACTTCTGTGAGTACATATGGAGTGCTCTGAGTCATGGTGAGAGGAAGCTATTGAAACAAAGGGAGGTCTTGGGACCCCTGGCACAGAAACCAATGCCAGCAGCCTGGAGCCCTGAAATTCCCCAAAGCAGCCCATCCTAAGCAGTCCATACTTAGCCCCTTACTGCTAACACCCCAATATAAGTCATGCTTCTCTTTCCTCTGTTTCCCCAATATGTCCCCTGAGTGGTGGGGCCTGTCTCCCCTTCTGAGGAAATGCAAGTAATAAATCCCTCCTTCTATGGTACTGCCACTCTGAGGTCACTCAGTCAGAGCTCTACAAATGAAATTCCATATGTTTGCAGAACACTGGTCCTCCTCCCCACTGTGCCCTTCCCCTCTCCTCTAGGCTGCTCCCTTCTAACCCAAGCCCCTGTCCTGAGGCTTTGCAGAGTGAGAAAGGGTACAGCGAGGCTTGGGGAACAGAGTAAGGGACTGGAAACCCTGTAGGATTTCTGACATGATAATGTCACTAAGAGCAAGTAGGAGATGGACATTTGGGGACCATTCCATGGCCATTGGCTGAAACAACCAGATATGGCACACACTGGATTCTGAGGACATGACAGGTTGCTGAATTTCTGGGGAAGAACGGAGTCATTACAGACATGTGGTGGGGCTTCGTGGGTCACATCCTCTGGAGAGGTGACCAGGCCAGCCATGAAGAACAAGGAAAGACAACTTGAAGATGTATCACTGCCACTGCCAATGGGGTGGCTGCCTCATTCCAATCACTGCAGTGACAGCTGGCAGGAGGAAGGGTTCCCAAGGCTCCTCAGTGATGGAGACAGCCCTGGCTTGGGAAGGCCAGAGGTGGCTCAGATCCATCCAAACCTGCAAATTCCACCAGGGTGTGAAATGACAGGCAAAAAGAGGCAGATATTACTGAAAAGTGGAGAGCGAGAAAGCGAGTTTAAGGGGTTTGCCACTGATAAAGTATGAAGCATTCATTCGTCACCAATTTAGGTTCTGACTATTTTTAAGACATTTACGGAATTGCTACCCTCTTACTGTGGCTGTAAACCTAATAACTAAAATGGGCCAGCGCCCAGAATCTGCTCCCCACCCAGGATCTGAGGTGCCCTCCCTGTCTTCAGGCAGCAGCCCCAGCTCCCTTTTCCCCCAAACTACCCACCTCTCCCTATAGGTCCTGGTGGCTTTCCTGGTTAGGCTTTCCTGTCCAGAGACTCTGCTCCTTCAGAGTTCTGTGTGCTGTCCCCTCCCCAGGGCTTCTGAGGCACATGTGGAGACATTTCTCTGAGGTCCCACACAGCAAGGAGATTCCAGCCACCTTGTACTCCATCCTCCAACTCCAGCTTCCACATCCAAGTGGAGCCTGGTCATGGTCACATCCTCCAGCTGGGGTGATAGTATGAGCATGCTGGGAGGAGGGAGACGTTCCAGAGTTGGTGTCAAGGCCACTAAGCAGAGTCCAGTGCTTGCAGAATACTTTGCACAAGGGCTGTGCTGGCCTAGCACCTCTTGGTGGCGGGTGGCCTCACCGATGCCCAGGGAGAGCGGCTATAGGTAGAGGACACAGGCTAGAGCTCACGCAGCAATAGGGAGAGCCACAAAGCTGGAATCAGAGTTTTAGGCCTAGGCCCAAACTCCTGGGCTTTCATATGTCTGGTCTGGTCACTCGCCCTATATGTGAAATGAAAGATACATGGTGAAGGACAGAGAAAGGAGGTTTATTTCACAGCATAGGCATTGCCATAGAAGACAGCACTTTATCTGTAGCCACCTTCGGGGTGCAGACATAAGCTAGGTTTACATAGACAAAGAGTTGGGGGCTGGGGTAGAGGTATATATAACTATCAAAGTATGGCATGGTTGATCGTTATGGAGGGGTCCTGGAGAAGTTGCTATCACTGTCATCGCTGGAGGGGAGCAATTTTGGTCAATATAAACAAGCCAGTGCAGCCTCGGAGATGGTCTGTCCTGAAGTTTTTGCTGTTCCTTACCTTTGGGGCAGTTTGGGGCACTTTCAGTCCCTTGTCATAAAGATCTTATAGATCAGTCCTGTCCTTTCTGGAACCCAAGGTAATTGCAAAGTGACTGTGAAGAGAATGGTTTAGAGCAAAGACAAAGGGGCATCCCGGCAGCTGGGAAGCCAAGCCTTTATCCTGCCTTTGGTTAACTCGTGGGCCTACGTAAGCAGTCCGTGTCTCTCAGCCAAAGCAGTTTAAGGACCTGTTACAGAACCTTGACATACCCTGGACCCCATCACACCCCCAGGCCCAAGTCTGAGAGGAAGCCAGACTCCTCAGAGGGCAGAAGACCACTGTGGGGGAGGGGGAACAAGCCCTCCACTCAGGGTCTGCAGGGAGGGAGCCCATCCCTCTGGCAGGAGGCACAGTCCCCAGACCCAAAAGGCAATGTCTTCTACCTTATCGCCACTGTTAGGACTCTATGCATCGTTCCGTTTTTCAATAGAGACAAAAAACTGCAGCCTATTTCCCCAGGAATTTAAAAACTTAATGCAGTACTGGTTTCTCTTCAGATATTAATGCAATTGCCAGCCTACCTGCCTGGAGGAAAGTGCCACCCACAAGCAGCCAGGGAGAGGTGACCTCCAGTAGGTTGGTGGAGATCTGCAAGGCTGAGGCAAGAGCGCCCCCTCTCTTCTCTAGGGGAGATTGCTGGGTGCAGCCAGAAGGTCTGGAGAGGCCTGCAAAACAGGGCCAGGCCTGACCACGAGGGAGCCCTCAGCGCATCCCACTTTGAGGAGTTCCAGGGGACATGTTGTCGATGCCCACTCAGACCCTGGCTCACGGTGCTCGGTTCCTGTGCAGGAGCAGATGGAGGCCTGGCTCACAGGAGAGGCACCATGGATGCATCAGTGAACCACCCCATCTAGGGGCTTAAAACAGAAATGAATGAGGCAAAACACTGGTGATCCTCTGTCTCACTGTGGCTTCAACTTGTCTTCATTCTATGCTGATTAGCTGGGAGGATTACTAGCAAAAATAAGTCATCTCAGGCCAGGCGTTGGTGGCTCATGCCTGTAATCCCAACTACTCAAGATGCAGAGATTGATAGGATCACAGTTTGAGGTCAGCCCAGGCAAAGAGTTAGCAAGACTCCATCTCAACTAATCAGCTGGGCGTGGTAATGCATGCCTGTCATCCCAGCTTCAAGGGGAGCATAAGTAGAATATGGTGGTCCAGAGAGGCCCGGACAAAAATGTGAGGCTCTATCTCAAAAACAACCAAAGCAGAAAGGGCTGGGGTGTGGCTTAAGTGATAGAGCACTGGCCTAGGAAGTGTCAGGCCCTGAGTTCAGAAATCAGTCATCCCAGATGGGCAACCCTCACGTGACTCTTTATAGCTAAAAAGGAGAACTTAAATATTTTTTTTAATTCTAGAATATATTCAGATTCCAGTTTTCTGTGAGTGTGAAGTTTGAGTTTGAGCTCTTATTCCTGCTGCTTTTCTCAACGTAATTTTTTGTTGTTGTTCTGGGGATTGAACTCAGAGCCTCAGGCCTGCTAGGCAGGTGCTCTACCACTTGAGCCACACCTCCAGTCCTTTGCTTGTAGTTTGTTTTGCAGTTGGGTTTCATGGTAACTTCGCCCAAGGCCAGTGTCAGACCGCAATGATACTCCTTCCTCATCTCCCAAGTAGCTGGGACTACAGGTGTGCACCACCACACCCAGCCCTTAAACATAAAATAACTCTTACTCACTAAAGCGTTGCTATTTATTTGCTCATATTGTGCTTTGGAATAGAATAACAGACACAAGAAGCACGAATGATCAAGCCATGAGCGAGTGAGATTCTATGTGCAGTTTCTAGGTGTCTTGCCCAGGCCTGAGTCTGTAAGGAACAGAGACACATGCTCAAAATTTTAGAATAAAGAAGATAAATTTGATCAAGTTAAATAACAACACAAAAGAAATTATTCTTTCTTATGGGGAATAGGTAATTGATTGGCTTAAAACATGGGGCCCATTACTAGAGGAGGAGAGGACTTCTGACTCGGGAGAGACTCCAGGGAGGAGTATCACTGCACACAGAGTGAGGATGAATGAGGTCAAGAAGGGTGGAGTCACCATAAGGACAATCCACCCTTACTCTGAGGACAACTGGGGACAACAGGAAGGGGATTTCTTGTCCCTGGGGACATATAGGTGGACACAGGGAGTGTCATGACCTCCAACATCCCAGGGTTATTGACTCTTTCGCCCCTTGGATTAGCTGGGAGGTCAGAACATGACGAGAGAGGGAGTCAGGTAAAAACTGGCCCAACCCTGCACTTTGTTCTGCTCCCAAAACAACACTGAGCCACAGTGAGACCTGGCCCTTGTAGTGTCCACCCTGGCCAGTAAGATGCCTTCTTACCGAGGGCCACACATTTTGGAGATAACCCTGCCTCTTTGGGGCAGAGTTCAGAGGACCCCAAGGAGAGGGGCACACTCCAACCTTCATGTGGGGTAGGTTTGTGACAGGCCCTCACCATGCCACAGTGCAGTGGGTCACAGGACACCAGGGATGATGACAGAAAGGTAGTGGAGGATGCCACAGCCGTTTTAAAAATTAAGAGGACAGAGTACACACTACAGCAAGGGTAGGCAGGGACTCTGGCAAAGCGTGCTCCTTTGGTGAGGCAGTCATAGAAAGATGAGGGGCCACACAGGAGGCTCACTGGGTGCTGAGCGCTGTCCAGCACACCCTCTTCCTCCTTAGGACTCTGCAAAAGCACAGGTGGCCAGGCGGCCACACCTCCGGAAGCAGCAGCACCAGGCTGCACATTCCTTAAGGTAAAGTCACACTGTGTGCATTACATGTGTCGCCCACAAGAGAGGACCTTCACAAATCACTTGGACAGCATCAGAGGCCTCCTGGGACGGTGAGGCCCCTCAGTTGCTCCTAGGACGGGACAGAAGGATGATGGCGCCCCAGGCTGAATGAGTCCCTCCCAGCCTCAGAGGAGAGGGAGAGGCCTGCGTGTGGGGTCAGAACTCTGCTCAGAGAGCAGGCGAGGGAGGACTGGTTCCTCTGCCCACCATGGATGTGAGGACCAGCCCAAAGCACAGGCAGACCACACAGCGACTTGGTGGGACAAGCTCCTGTCTGTTGCCCCCAGTTGTGGTTTGAACCTGAGCAATTGTGGAGAGCCGACCTTCTGCTCCATAGGCAGAGGCGCCCTTCCCAGAGGATAGTCTCACTCAGCCCCTAGGTGACTGACCGTGATGGCTACTGTTTTTCACGTTTGGGGCCCTGAGAGGGAAGTGTCTGTTTTCTAACAGAAACACTGCCAAGTTACAAGGCTGGAAAAGGTGGTGAAGGTGAGAAAGTGGAGAGCTTTCTAAATCCAGCCAAGGACTGGAGGGATTCCCATCAGGGGCCTGTGCTGTGGCACTGAACAGTGAGGACCCAGCTGCAAACAACAGACACTATGTCCTCACAGGGGCCTTTCAGTCCCCTTCTGCCTGCTCTGTGCCCCCAGCTCCCCCAACAGCCTTCAGAGCCCAGGCTGGGCTCTCCGCTGGGGAGACTGTGTGCGCCACACTCGGCTCATTGTGGCTAGATGCATTTTGTTACTGACATTCATGCCTGTGGTGCTATTTCCACTCTGGGAAGGAGCATGTTTTCCTTTCTAAGTAATTATTAGATCTGGTTAAATAGTTAGAGCAATGGAAACTTGCCCATGAGGACAGTGAAGGTTGTGGAAGGGACAAACCAGTGGCTGCAGGTTGGGATGCTGTCTCAAGCATCCCAGAGACACTAGGGACTTAAGGGGGTTGGGGGAACTGGTTGCATTTTCAAAAGACCACTCCTGGTGCTCTGTGGAGAAAGGGCTGGAGAACAGAGTACAAGCTGGGGGCAGGAGGGGTCCCCCAAGGGGCAGGAGGAAGATACAGAAGGAGGGTGGTGGGCCGAGAGCAGTGGCGTGCAGAGGGGTTGAAGATGTGCCATCTGCCCTCAGAGGAAAAGGTCGATGCCCAGCCTGACAGAGGCTCTCCCAAGAGGCAGGTGACTGCAGGGTGAAGGGAGGGACAGGTTTGCTTGGGGGCCCACTGAGCTGGAAGTCTGGAGACACCTGCATACAGACATCTAGTGGGTGGGCTTGAAAGACAGACCAGGCCGGATATGCTCATGGAGGATGCCACAGCTAGGAGCGCAGAGGAGAAAACACAAAGAGAAACATGCAAAAGAGGCCAAAAGAGGTGAGGGTTTGCAGTGGCTGAGCCTGCTGGGCACCAGAGACAGCAAAGCCTGTGCTGGACTTGGCAGGGGAGCAGTGAGAAGGTGGGAATAGGTGGAAGGTGGGCAAAGGTTGGAGAGGGAAGGAGAGAGGAAGGAGGCTTCCAGAGGGAAGAGACCTTTTGGAAGGGGATGAGATGGGAAACACTTGGTGGGTTCCAGGGCTGGTGGGGCAGAGGAAAAGGATGAATCCAACCCTAGCAAAGGTGTTCCCTGGACAGAAAACAGCCTTCTATGTTGTCTAATTTTGCTGGTGAGGGAGGAAGGTGGTCACGCTGGGGGAGGAGGTCACCTGCCACAGGGGAAGCAGGACATCACATGGCAGGGTAGTAGGGACATGGAGGCAAGAGCTGGACCAAGCAGAGGGCTCAAGCAGTCACTGGGAAGGGGGCAGGGCTGCCTGAGAGCATGAAAGGCCCAGGGGAGAAGGGTCCCCCTCCCTTCTGTTCCTTACCAGCGGGGCCATGGGCCCTCCATGCTCAGTCACTCATCTGCAGCACCCTGGCAGAACCCCGCAGCTCTCCCAGTCCTGGCACAGGGCTGAGGGGCTTGGCTCAGGGAACTCATGCTGGGTTTTGCTAGGAGTTTGGTGAGTAGGGGAGTCTACCACGCAGGCCCTCACGTCCACGAAGCAGGGCACAGCCACGTGAGAAAGGAGACGGTGTGGGAGGAAGTTAGGCCAGGACTGACCCAAGGCCTTGGAGGCATGGGGAAGAGAAGTGAGGAGTGAGCTACAAGCCCTGGGGTGTCATTGAACCATGATGTAACACATGAAAGCAAATGATCCCAGAAACTGTTCTTTTTCCCAGACAGGAGCGTCTTGCAAGTATAAACACTGGCATCATAACCAAGCCCAGCGGGAAACTGTCAGCATTTTTTGAGCCTGAGTAGTTTCTTCATAACCTTTTCAATGCTTCAACCCAGGCTACAGCTGGACTCACTTTTCACTGATAAGAAATCCATCACCAGGAAGCTGCACGGACAGCAAAGCCCGACATGGACCACGTTCTTAGAACCTGGCCAGCCTGACCCTAAAGTAAAGCAAAGCAATTTCTCTAGCTGCCGTGAAAGAAGGGGCCTTGGGCAGGGTCTGCTGAGCAGCAACATGGCTCTGATCTGCCCTTGAGAGGCTGCTTCAAGGTGCCAGGCCTCAGTTCCTCACCTAGAGCACTGAGCTGCTCTAGATGATCCCTAGGACTCTAGCTGCCCTGAGGACACTCTTGAGTTATGGGTGGGGATTTGTGTTGACTGAGGAGGCTTGGGATTGGCCACTGCCATATGTACCTATTGCCATGGAGCCCATTCTCGACTTGATGACATGTGAGCAGGAACAAGAGCAATCTACTTCTCACCCAAAATGTAAATGCCTCACACCTGCACCTTGTTATGGTCCTGTGCAATGGCACAGCTTAAAACATTCAATTCAGGGATCCAGATGAATGTGGTGGGTCTCCGCACTCGTGGTAAAAACAAACCCTGGAGGGCCTCTTGGTGAACTTGCCCACAGCCAGGGGCCCACTGAAGAGAGAACTCAGCCTCCTACTGACACCAGAGCACCTGCCCCTTCCCAGGGTTTCTTGATTTTGCTAGGAATTCACTGAGGCTTCTGATGTCATGAACTGGTCTTTAAGACTGAGTCATGCTGAGGGAGTCAAGATGTGTGATGTCACTCAGAGGTTATCATCTGGGCCCTTCAGATTCTGGGCCAGTGGGGACCAGTCCCTCCCCACAGGCCCCGGAAACCCAGGAAATGAACCATACCTTTAGCTGTTCTTAAGCAGTGAGTTCATCTGCCCACAGTGGATGGATAGTGGCAGCTGCTACCCATTTGAAATTGGCTTCCTTTGGTCATCAAAGGAAGATGGGCACTTCAGGCCAGGCTCTCTCGGTTACGCTATCCCAGATGGTCTGCGTCTCCATAAGGGCAGGGGTGTCTGGATCAAATGTCACCACACCCCATATGAGTCTTGGTGCCCAGAAGGCTGCAGGGAAGGCACCTCAGCCCACATGTACTTCCAGGTATTTCACGTGGGGATGAGGCTGGTGGTCCCATGGCAAGGCAAAGAGAAACCCTGGAACCTGGATAGAAAATGAGTTTACTTGCAACTGTAGGGCTGAAAACTAATGGGTCCCAAAATGGCGTGGCGATCCTGTCAGTTCCAAATGAAGGCTGGGCCACATGGCGAGGCCTGTCAGCTGGCGGGAACAAGAGCTTCCAGTGTGCGTAATACCTGTTCAATGTGCACAGGGTCCTGCTTGGACAGGACAGACTCCTCCGTCCCTTGGAAGCCCCTTACATGTGCTGGCCAATGTGCTGGCCAGGGCAATGACACCCACATTCTTTTCATCCCATTACACCTTGGTAACTGCAATGCCTGCCTCCCACAGGCAACCTGCCCCTCCTAGCTGCCCTGTGGTGGCCTCCTGTGGGTTTGCGCATGTGAAGAGATGGCACTGCTACTTGATAAAACCCAGCGGTCACCAACCCTCGTCTCTCACCCACCCAGTGCCATAGGTGGTCTCGAACCCCCATGTGGGCCCTAAGCGTGTAGCCTGGTCTTGTAGAAACACTACCAGGCTGTGAGCCCTCCCATCCCTGCCATATCCTCCACAGCATCAGCCTTTGCTATTTCACCCCAACTGGCCCCCGCAGATTGCTGCTGATATCTGATGGATTCACAGAGGATTCTGTGCCTCAGCTGCCAGGTCCCTTCTGGAGGCTTCGTTGCCTGAGAGGCCTTCCTGGACGGGCACCAGGCCGACTACCTGTCGTAGTTTGCTACCACCAGGAGGTATTTCTATTGCTTCCACACCTTATTGGAGCTAAGTGCCACAAGGATAGGTCTGTTCTCTGGGGAGCACCTGCTCAGAGTGCTTGCAAGAACTCTGTAGAAGGAGGGATGAGAGTCTTGCCCATGAAGCCACTGTGGCAACACACAAGGCACTATGGCAATGGTTCTAGAGCACACAACAAAGGGGGCTGTGTAGTCTGGAACACAAGAGTTCTGTCACTTACTGGCTGGTAAGACTTCTTACCAAACTTCCTTACACATTGGAGCTACATTTCAAGGTGCACTGGATTGTCTGATAGTTGGAAATATAATGGAAAGTTGACCTAGACAAAGGTTTCATAGCAACGTCTGAAGTCACAGCAACCTATGCAGGCTTGTCAGAAACTGCACAGAAGCATTGTCGCGGACCTTAAGAATCCCTGCCAGCATCAGCGTACAGGACAGAGGGCTTCCGCCACAGGCCCTGCAGTCTGGAGCTCTATGAAGGAAAAACCCACCACCACACCAGCCAACCATGCTCTAGACTGGCACCTGCCCTTTCGCAAATCCTACGCAAACCCAGCAACTGGCTAACTGACATAGAAGCCACCTTACCAGGGAAAGGGAAAGAACAGACTCAAACACAAAACTGGTTTCCAAAGTTTATTAAAAATCAAATAGAAAAACGTTACATAAAAATATGTCAATTTTAGCTTCCACATTGTTGTCCACACACAAAAAAATCGAAACATGATATCTTCTTGTTAAACCTGTAGTGCACGACCACGTTGGTAGCCAGGCCAATTCATTTGGTTCACCACAACAGGAATGGACATGGTACCGGTGTCTGTCTATGGATCGAGCTTTAAAATGCGCACCTAAGGGACGTGGTCCCCCCAGTGGTTTCCTTATGTAGGTTTACAGTCAATATTGCTAACGCGTAGATTAGTACAGGCCTACGGATCAGTGTTTATAAATATGCTTTATCAATAGGTTCACAATTTAAATATTTTTAAATATTTTGGGTGATTCCAATTGTCAAGAACTGCAGACCCTGTGTGCTGTTCTGCTCTGGAATGCCTCCTGGATGCCCACGGTCATAGTTGACAGCCCAGCAAAAGGGTGTGAAGACATGGGCCAGTCCTGCTTCAAGAGGCAGACCCAGACACGCAGAGCCCGTCCTGGCTGGGTGTCCATCCGATTCAGTCGTCGATCTAGAATTCCCACTGCTGCTCATCAGTCAGATGACACTGCAACTAGTTTGTCTCAACATTCTGCACTAGTGGCCTTCAAAGACCGACCTACCTGTAGTGTTTAGTGGGGCCAGAACACCCCATTTTAAAAACGGGAAGTCAGAGGGCCTACAAGATGCAACCAACTCCCAGAACTGTGGTGCTCTGAAAACTCAGGGTTAGGCAGGATGGATATATTCTTGTTCAAAAAAAGGTTACAAAGACAGTGGTTGTTGTGGCAGAATACACTTGCATAGTACACCTGTATGCTTCTGACGCCGGGCACCAGCTGCTTCTGGGCCCATGCTGGGCTGTGCTCTCCTGCAATACATTAAAATACCCCCCACATGCCCTGAGCAGCGGAGGTACTTCTCGGTATTTGCTCTTAACAGAACGAATGCATACTGCTATGCAGATTCCTCAATGGAATCAACGTAATTCCTTTCTCCACATTCCTAAAACTGGGTGCCATTGTCTGTAATGATACTCACCAGGCCCATCATTACAGGCCATGTCACGAAAGCGGACTGAAGCATTTCCACATTCACATTTGCTTAAAGATATTATAATGTGACAACCTTTTCTCCCCTTAGAAAGTTATACTTCTGGCACTTTAAATGCTGGATTTGTTGTCTAGTTTAAAAGAACCCAAACCAAAACGTTAGAACTCCTGGTCAGAACAGGACAGCCTGAGGCCCCACGGCAGGGCTTCCAGGGCACTCATCAGAGGCCCCAGAGCTGAACCCTACAAAAGCCATCAAGGCCACTCAGCTCCTTCACTTGCATCTGACCAAAAGAAAAGACAAAAATAAAACCCCAAACCCCTCATGTCATGGTGTTTGTAATGATGCTCATCAGACAACCAGCCAACACGATGAACCCAACTTAGAAAATGCAACTTGGGAAAGGCTCTAAGCTTTTTTAAAAAAAATTCCCTCCTCCTTTAAATATAACTTATGTGAAAATATGAAATTAAATAAAAAATATCTGAGTTATTGCACAAATCATAAGTTTTCAATATTTACATAGAAAAACAGTTCCAAGGTTTCAAACAAGACGTGAGGGCAGTAAAATGATGGCCTCCAACCCTCCCCACTAGGAAAGACGTGAGAACAGGGCCTGACTCCTCTGCTGCTGTGACAGACACAAAACAGAAGCTCTGAACCACCAAGGAGCAGGCATGGCTGCTGTAAAGCCACAAGAGCACATTCCCGTCCCTGTGCTCCCCAGCCCGCCCTGCTGGGGCGGATGGAGACTCTGGGCAGGTAGACACACGTCCATGTTTAGTAAGGCTTCACAGATGAGCACAAGGAGCTGTTCTGGAAGATGGACGCGACCACCACACAAAGGAACATGCAGAGTGATCAGCGGTGGGCGGGGCAGGCACTCCGGCCTGCAGCTGAGGTGCTGGATGCTGGTCTTGGTTCCCCTGAAGTGCCCAAGGCCACCGGGCAGTTGGGGGTGGGCGCAGCCAGGAGCCATTATCTGCTGAGACTCACAGGCAGGCTGTCCCTCGTGTGTGCGTGCTTTTTCCTCCTCCAGCCAGTACGGTTGTACTGATGGTGTCCCCGATTGCCCACGGGGGGGCGCACGCTTCCACTGCCCACAGAGTTGTAGCCCCCACCCTGGGCATGGCTGTGGGAGCCTTTCATGGATAGTTTCATGCCATTGTGCTGCTGGAGAGACAAAGAGGAAGAGCACTGTTAGAGCACAGCATACAGACCATGTGCCGGCACGATGCCTATGGAAGAATGGCCCTGCCAAGACTGCAGATACAAGGTCTTCAGGCAGCAAGCTCAAGTGGTTAAGAGCTGTATCCACCTCCACTGGTAAGAGGATGGGAACTACAGAAGAGAGAATGTGCAAACGACTAACGTGCAGCTATGTCCACACTGCCACGTCAGGCACATGTCTACATAATACTCTAGAGGCAAGAACAAGAGACACTTGAACTCTGACACTTCATGGACACAGAGCATCCTACCTGTTCAACGATCCACTTGGTAAGCACAGTGGGCCAGTGTCACATTACACAAGTTCACTAGACTCTCCCTTCTAACTTGCTATGTTTGCCCTTAGGAACAAGATGTTCCTTTGCCATTCCTTTCCCCCATCTGTGACCGGGAGCCACCCACGTGGGTCATGCATGCCCTATCTCTTGGGCCTGTGCGTCACTATATGCAGCAGCTGGGTTTGGGGTGCTTCCAAATCATGGACCTTGCACTGCAAAGCAGGCAAGAGAAAACACAATTTGGCTTCCAGAAGATTCAGAGCAAAACAAACAGCAGGAAGAGGTGAGAAGAAAGGAAAGCAGATCAGAAGCAACAAAGGCTGCTCTCTCCTGCAAAATTGTAACTTCATCCTGTTTCTGACAGGGTGGCACAGCAATGCAACAAAGGCACTACTGCTACAGGATTGTTAAACCTAAGGAGTGTTCTATTATGTAACTCTTAATAAAATAATCAGAAATTAATGATAAGGGGTTGAACCAACCCTCAGTAACAAAAAAGAATTTACAGACAAAATAGGATTAGGTAAGACAAAGAGGAACTGTCTGAAGCAAGAGTTGTGAACACTAACATAAGCACCCAGGTCTCATTGGATCCCAGGGAAAAATATCAGACCCTGTACAGGATTCCTGCTGGAAGACTTGAGTCACAATTCTCCAAGCAGTCGGGCATGTCAAGAGCAAAGGCACTTCGTGAGGACCTGTCTGATCAGTACAGATTTCTAATGCACTAGTTCTAGGTGGAGAGACGCCATGGGGCATGGTTCAAGCACTCCCAGGGTCCCACTGAGCGCTGAGAGCACACCAAACCAGGGCCTGGCCATGCACCCCTTCCCTTCACCCGGGCATAGCAGAAAGCTACTTGGTAAATACAGTACCATACACAGGTGTGGCAAGAGTGTAGCAAGATTTCTTGGTTTTATCCATTGCTTCCTGAACACTAAAGTATTTATAAAATGAACTTAAGTAAATGAGAAAACAAAGTAGTCTGTGTTTAGAACCCCACTTATTTCAAATTTCAGTTTTATGGTAATCAATTCAACAAAGAATTGAGTGATACTGCGTGGCAACAAAAATATATTACATTGTAAAGTAGTTTAAAGTTTTCTTTAGAAAGGAAAGAAAATGAACTTGAATGACCCCAAAATATCTTCCCTTTTAAAACAATTTCTGGGATTCTTCCCCTGGGGAAGAAAACATGACATGCTAGCCCACCTGGAGAAGTTGCAATGGTTACACATGGCAGGGTGGCACACACCTTGTGATACAGATGAGGACTGGACAGTGGGTTGGGGGATGCCGAGGGAATGGCTGGGGAAGACACATGACGGACAGCCTTCAAGGACGCACTTCCTTCCACACCAGCCTGTCTGCAAGGAACAGGGGCAACGCCAAGGGTCGGCGGAGGGATAGCAAACCTGGTCTAGGAGTAAAACAGAAACATTCATAGCTTCCTACAAAGTGACAGCACCAAGTCCAAGCCTATTCCAAAGAGTGGGGCTCTTTGTGAACACCCCATTTGTACATAGGCTCAATAAAACAGTTTGTATTTTACCATGATCTAATAATATATCCTTTCATTGGAAATCAAACAAATTATTACTAACAATTACAAAATGAAGTATGCCCAGTAAACCAATTCATAAAGTTCTAAAACTCACTGAAGACCAAATTCACTAAAAACCTACAGCCATAAGAACTACTGCTCCTCGAATCTATGGAAAGAGCCTCAGGGTAAACTCCCCACTCCAACCTGAGCTGAACACAGGGACCACAGAGAAAGGACAATGAGGACAGGTGGCAGCTCCTTCTTGCCTCCACTCTATTCCTGGGCTGTTCTATTTCTGCATCGCCCATTTCCAGAGGGATACTGGTGAAAGTCACTCCTTAGATTTGAGGTGATGCCCCAATCTCATCTAAGCATCATGTGTGTTTACCCCAAAGACCTCTTAGAGGGAGACTGCAGCTTCTGAGGGGAGTGGACGGAGAAGATGATACTCACAGGCAGGTCTTCAGGGGATGGAGAAAAGCAGCTGCAGGGACAGCAGAGCACAACCTCAATGCTTTGTTACACTTTACTAAAATCGTATAGTAGGGATCCCAGTCAAGGAGTCCAAGTTTCTGGTATCACCACAAAACCACACCTGGTCCTCTGCTCTGCAGGGCTTTGCTCCCCAGGGAACTGGGTTCCCAGGAAAGCAAGCTTAATTCCTCAGGGTCTCTTAACAATCTCCAATGTCATCCCTGTCAGACTTGGAAATCCTATCTTGAATGGGTGGCCACCATTTTGTCAGCAGCACAGGGATGCAGGTCATGTTTTAAGATGGCATTTTACTTAATTATTCCATTAGAAGTAAAATGAAAAAGTGGGCTCAGCCTTGTGCGACCATTCTACTGATGTGAATACTTTACCCTGGCTCATAGATAGCAGAGAACAGATTTTTAAATTTAAGTGACAAACTGGGCCACAACACCACTTTTCTTAGACACCATAAGGGCTCACATTCTTAAGACTATATGAGGACTGAGGTGTGGTACTGCATTTGGCTCTCAGAGGCATGGAGTTAAAGAAACACCTCTGTGATAGTCACATGGTCATATGTCAGGCCAGTGGCATGACCACTGGACACAAACAAGCTTATCTGAGCAAAATTTAATAGTTTAAACAATTGCCTCAGAATTTTACTTGTATGCAGTAGATAATGGTTTGTAACCTGGGCTGCACTTTTTTGGGCAAGGTGTGTCAAGTGCTCGCTAATGTTGTAACCATGAAGCTGTCTGCAGTGAGTATCTCAAGGCCTCAGGGTATCTCCATGAGAACAGCTCCCCAGCAGAGCCAAAGCACTCCAAGAGACCCATATGCTTGTTCCTAACTGCTTTAAACTCAACTCACAGTTCAAAGTTAAGTTTCACTTTCAAGTAAATTTATGTGTTGGGTTTATACAATATTCAACCAATGTATAATTGAGATACACATACAAAATTCAGTGTTGATAAAATTCTCTTTTAGACTTCTAATTTTAAAACAGAGGACATTTTCTAACACAAAAAGTCCCTAAATAGTACGTAATTAATAATACAAGAAAAGTCCAAGTTCATAGTGAAATGCTGAAAGCCTAAACATTGAGATTGTAAGAGGAGTGAGTGACTAGCATCAGAGTCCCTCTCCTCCGAGATGACCCAGGACAGGGGTCTCCTGCTGGACACTGAGGTAACGTACAGAAAGACAGTCAATTTGGTCCCTGTCAAAAAGCATTTCAATACTGAAGGACTAGTCTCCTCATTGCTAGCTTAAGACATTACAGCCTCCCTATCAATAGGGACAGAGACTATCTTTTGCACAACAAGAACTGCATTGTACCAACCAAAAAATGAGAAAGCTCCCATAGCGATAGAAAGGTTTTAGCCTATCAAAGACACAAAACTGCCATCATTCTCCTGTGATGCATTTCACAGCTCAAACGCTGTATCCGGGACCCATCCCCAGGAAGGGAACACTGTACCTGATTGTTGGTTGTCATAATCAGCGTTCTTGAAGTAGTGGGCTGAGGTTTGCCAGCGGGTATTGGCAAGGCAGCAGGTAAGCTGGCCATCAGAGCAGTTGGTGCTTGTAGGCTGAATTGGTAAACACTGGGTGTGGTGCACGGTGGTGTGTCCGAGTCCTGGAGTTCAACACAAACAACAAGGAGAGCTGTACACCACGGCGGTGCCTCTAAAGGATACAACAGAGTGCCTGCATGGAGGTTCGCCCTGAAAGGCCATTACAACCAGTCTAGCTTCTGAGCAATAGGCAGCCCAAGTCTATTCACAATGCCTTCAAGTCATTTCAAGACTAAAAGAGTCTATGTTAAATACAGGTGAGATGCTGGAGCTTAACTTTTCTTTTTAATCTCCAACTAGGTTTTTAAAAAACTATTCAAAAAGTCTGTGTTTCAACTGTGAGTGCCACTACTGCTCCTGACCAATGGGTCACATGAGCAACGAAGACCAAAGACCAGGGTTTTCATCTTGTGGCGGGGGGGGCAACCCAATACAGACTATGGGGTGTACCCACAGACAAACAGACACATACACATGGAAAGAAAGGGTGACTGAAATGGAGGGACAGGTTTTAAAACTATGCGACGATGAATACCAGGGATACAAAACACCCGACAGAAGCCCCAGAGGGCAAGGGCACACTCACAATGTCACTTCCAGAAAGTGAGGACACGGATGAAGCAGAAGAGCCTGAAGAGAGGAGTTGGGGGCTGGACAGGGACAAAGTAAGGCGCTGGCTGTAGGGCGAGCCAGGCTCTCGGTTCTGTGTCTGCTCCCCATTGCACGTGGTGACTCGCTCTTTGATCTTAATCCTGTTGTCTGGGATGAGAAGCAAGACCAGGTCACTGCACAGTCCAGATGCACTTCATGCCCTACGGCCACCATCAGGCACAGGCACTGTTGAGTCCTGCCATGCTGCCAGTGTGGCCGGCAAACTGAACTTGTAATTTTAATCTGTTTTATAAACTATTCGGTTAGATCCTGGAAAACATTAAACTGTGTTTGTAACAATATGGGTATGTGATTCATCTTCACCTGTAGCTTTTATGAAATCTAAATGCAAATCAGATATTTCTAATGAAAATTTAGCATCCTAAAAAGGATGTGTATTTCAAAGTACAGAAAAGAGATGTAACATGTCTCAGTAATTTCTTATGCTGATTACATGTTAAAATATTCGTGTCTTGAGTGGGAGTTATGCAGGATTAAAATTAATTTTCACATTTCTAATGCAGCTTTAGAAACTCTGTAACTCCATGGGTGGTGCACATTACTGTTCTATGGGACAGTGCTGGTCTAGAGCTTTCAGTTTCTAATTGAACTGCGTATCAGAAAACCCAGCTATTTTGTTAGTTTGAACAATCTACAAGGGAAGGACAAAGAGGTACTTCTCCATTAATTCAACAGATGGTTGAGATTCACATGGCTGAATCAGCTGCTCACCGAGGTCTGGCGACGGGTGGATTCTGCTGCCCCACTTCTCTTTGATCCACCTCCGATAGTCGATCACTTCCTGAGTTACTTTGATGATTCTTCCTAAAGTACTGTAAAGGGACAAAATTGGACCCCTCTAGAGTAGCCACTTGGTACAAGATTATGCCATCTTGTTAAAAAGCAGAAGTGAGCTATCTTTACAAAACACTTGTGAGTTCTGATGTTTAGCTCACACTCACTCTGAGACCACAGTGCAGGAAGTGGGTGCACTCACACAGAAGTCCTCACACCTATGTCCGTCTACACAAGACACCTGCTTCAATCCAGTTCGTGGCTAGGGGAACCCAGCCTTTCCACTCCCAATGACCACAACATTCTGATACTTTCATTTCCCAGTGCAAAGGTGAGAATGGAGAGACCCTGCCAAGAGACACTAAACGCCCATCACCAGGCCCAGGACTGACCCTGAAACACAGTATACAAGTATCGAATGTCACCCTGTAGCCTCTACCACCACCACTGTGGTTAGAGGTTGTCAAGACAGGCCTCCAAGTCTCTTTACTCCATGGTGCACCCCAGAACAGAAGTAAAGGCACTCCCAACTACCATCTCCACAATCCTGGTCTTCCTCTCCACTCCCATTTTCTCTCCCTTCCTCCCCACTACACCGCAGTAGCAGAATCTGGGGTCAGAAATAAATATTTCTAGCTCTCAAGAAAGTGGGTACTACAAAAAGGCTTTGAATATAGAATGAAGGACAATCGTACATGACGGAGAAGGGGCAGAGCTAAGACCTCAGATATGCTTTCATTCAGAAGCTGTCTGCACATCTGAAGGCTGTCTGGAGGAACAGCATCATTGAAAAGCTTGAACATCTCCCAATAGGAAATACCCTAAAGAAAATGTCACCTCTCCAAATAAATGCTCAACTCTCAACCACAGATGAACCAAATACAGCCATCCTGAATCCCTAAAAGGTCTTCCTTTATCAACATGTGCAAGTTCTACTAAAATATGACAGGGCAATTTCACAGAAGCAAGTGACACAGGAAAGGTTTAACTGCCATCCCACAGAAGAGGTGAGCCCAGAACACAGATGTAGGACCTCAGTTACCTTTCAGAATCCCTGTTGGGATAGGACCTGGCAAGCGGTGACACAGCGTGACTGAGTACAATGTAGGCATAGTCAAACACCTGCTTCACCTGCATGGCCCCATAGGAGCTCCGGCCAACGTCATTTCCTGCAACAGAAAGGCAGATGTCAGTCTTGGCCTCAGACCTGAAGCCTTTTTCTAAATGTTTTCATCTTTTTCATACAAGTTATTGTGAGTCAAGCCCTTACCACCAAATTGCTTCCAGACTGTAACAGCAAATCCAAGTCAGGCTAACACAATAGGAGTGCATGGAAATCAGCACCTGTGAATGCACTGCTAATCACTGTGCATGGCTCATGGCATGCACATGCATAGAGACTCAGTGTGCAGCAGACTGTGTGGCCACAGTCTACTATCAGCAATAGTGAAGCATCAGTCACTGGTGGAATGACTCCCCACATGGCAAAACACACAAGGAAACCAAAGCCCAATGCTGACCAGCAATGCCCAGTTGCCATGACTGATGACCCCAGAATTATAAGTCCTTCAAATGACCTCATAGCATCAAATACAGCTGTAGTTCACTGAGCACACTGCTATTCATGGAGCCTGCAGGACGCAGACCCTTTAGGATAGAATGTCCTAGATATGAACTCTCGGCTATTAAAACTGGATAGACAGTAATTGAAGTTACCAAATAAACAGTCAAAAGGAGCTTCATTTTTATAAGAAAGAGCAGTTTCAATTACTAATTTATATATAGCTCGTTCTTCGTAAGTCAGGTTGCGTACAGAATTTTTAAGGAGGTATTCTAAGAACTAAAATGTTATCTTTTCTAGGTTGAACTGTAACCCAGTGATAACACAGGCTTTTGTTTTTCAAGTGTAGTTAAGCAGACACTGATGATGACGATGGAAGTCTCCAGCGTGATAACACGGACACACGGATGGGGAGACACTGCCATTTGCTACCACGAAAAGCACTTTTCCAACACTACAGAATAAACTGTGTCGCTTAAAAACCACAACAAAACAGGACAGTACATTTTCTTTCAAAAGATTTTTAGGAAACAAATCTCACCCTAGAAGCCATAACACAAAATAAAACTAATTGCTGAATCTGATATTAAAACAAAAAATGTACAGAAGCAGAACAATAAAAATTACCAGCTCCACCAAACCAGAGGGGCAGGGAGTATGGTATGTGTAACAAGAATGATTCCCCAACATAAACAACCAGTAAGAGGACAGTTCAGCAGACAAATGGATGAAGTACACAAAGCTGCATCAGACAGAAATACAAAGGGGTGATGCACCTGGAACTGGCCTTCTCCACAACCTGTTCTGTCATCTGTCTGTCAGTGACTCTTACCACCAACAGTAAGAACGGTGTCTCACCTAATAGATACTCAATAAACATTTGTGGACTAGGTAAGTAGCAATGTGTCTAACGCCACTATCATTTTAAAAATGTAAGTTAGAATTTATATCACACAGTTTCTTCAGGTTGGCAAAGACTGTCGCCAAGAGTATGGAGACATAAGCCCTCTTAAATACCAGTGAGAATGAAGCTGGAACACAGAGCCCAGCCTTGGTATCTTGAACATGTCGACCCTCTCCTAGAAGGCATTCTATATACATGAGAAGGGAGGGAGGGTCAAGGATATATTGTTAAGTCAAAAAGCAAAGTGCAAATTTGTGCTGTGAGAAGACATTTCATCAGTAAGATGGCAATAGTAAGTATTAACATGCACATAGGAAGAATATGAAGAAATGCTCATCCAAGCAGGAGAATATGACATGACTTGCTTTCTCTAGTACATAACACTTCTCTCTGGGAAGTGACTGGCTCACGGTAACACTTTTGCAGCCTGAGAAAACTGAACTTTTTTTTCTTAATTCTGACTGGTTACACGAATGTGAACACTTTAAAAGACAACAAGCTAATTAGAAGAAGTAAATAGGAATTGTGAAAGTGTCATAAGGAAGGCTGTTGGCACAGGAGGAACTAGCACCTGGAGAGATGAACTGCCCTGGGGGGACCTGGGGCGGGGGGCAGAATCCCACTGGGTCCCTGAAGCCTCCTGGTCCCCAGCCATGGGAGTGAGGTGCCTTACCAGGCAGCAGGGGGTCCTCAATGCACAGCATCGACGGTCTGTACCCACTGGTCATGGCTTTCATGATCTCTTCTTTGGCGATATAGGCACCTCCTTCTTTTATTCTAATACCAGTTTTCAAGTAATTAAAATTTCTTCCATAGAGTTCAAAAAACTCTACAAGAAGCATTCCAAGGTTTTCATCAGCTCTCCGGGCATCAATTCTTGGATGCAACTGTAAAAGCAATGCAGCCACAGTCTGTATGGACTCAAGACTGAACCAACAATGACAACATACACGTCTAGCAGCCTCTGCAGGGAACCACCAGGAAGTCACACTCGCTTGTCAGCATGGGACAATGTATGAGTAGCAGCAAGGCCTCTGTCAATGAAGGGGACTCAAAAGAAAGAAGAGATCCAGATCTGAATGTTTTATTATACTTGAGGTCCTGAAACTGATAACCCATACAGTGCCTTCCTACAACCACAGACATCTGATTAGCTGCATGTTGCCAAACACTGATAAACTGACCATATTCTGCTCAATCTATTCATCTGGACACTGGATGTAATTTTATACATTCTATTCATCTTATTATTATTGCAAAATGTAACCAATAGGTGGCAGTATTAGATTAAATGTTACCACACATTACCACTTAAAAGCAGTGAAATGATTAATTTTAACTGTACATAGGTAATTAGTATTGTATCACAATATTTATAGCAAACTCATATCCTGTTTGTCATACAGATCAGCATGAGGCATGATTCAGTGCCACACTTTCTTCAAGCAAGCAATGGCCTTGTTCTGACCCTGAGCCACCATCCCCTAGCAACTCTGAATGTACCGACTGAACAGACTGCAGCTGTGGAACTATCACTATTTAAATGAAATCAAAGAACAGCTTGTCAGTCTCACTAGCCACACTTCCAGGAACTCAGTAGCTGCATGTGGCTTGTGGCCTTCCTGTTGGGCTCTGCAGATATAGAACTCTGTCCTCTGCACAGAAAGTCTACTGGACAGTGCCAACCTTGACAGCAATGGTCAAACATATCAGAAAGTCCTGACCAAGCAAAATGATTGAAAATGTGAAACACAGAGCACCAAGAGGAGACAAGTATTTTTAGGACTCAGAAGAATTTTAGCTTCTGAGGATTTGCTTATTTTCACCATACAAGCAGAGCCTTTTCATTTTTGCCTCAACTTTATTCCCTTCGCTATTCCTTGCCTTTAAATCAAATCAAATATACAAGAGTCAGCCCAGAGCAGGCTCTGGCCTTCTTCCCTGGATCAGCCAGGAAATCAACATGGGCACAACAGGCAAAGCACAGGGATCGGCAGATTATACTTCCTCTCCCCTCAGTGTGGCCCCGATGAGGTCCTACCCTGATGCAAGTACCCCACAAAGGAATACAACAGGAAGGAGGCTCTGGGCAGGTCCACATGTGGTACATGCAGGTTGTAAGTTAAGTCATAGTTGCCATTACTATGGTGCTACTTGAATGAGACCAAATCAGGAATCGATGAAGAACTAAGTGAAGAACAGAGGGTGTGTTTGATGCAAAGTAATATCCAAGCACTATGGAAAGTCTGTGAGGCCACATTACTGAGGGGAAGTGGAAGGCAGGCAAGATGATCCAATCAGGAAGGTGACAAACAACCTGGAGTATGCTGTGCTTTCACTAGTGGAAAACCCTGCAAACCCCAACAGGAACCTCAAGCTCACTTACAAGTTCTGTTTAAGAGATTACCAATGTATCAGGAAAATACCAAGTTCTAAACATAAAATCCTCACTAAGCGTGAAAACAAATACTGATCTAATGATAAAACACAGAGGAGTATTTTAAAAAGCACAAGCATCGCTAATGGATACCTTGCAGTGTTCAACACCTACACAGGTCTGCTACTGACAGATTTTCCACTATGTTACTCAACAAAATAAGGACCATAGATAATTTAAGACAAAATACTGATGATTCATGAATCTTAAAAGGCTTTCTTAAATTGTTCCCCATATCTAGCACCCAAGTTTATTGTGAAATTTTTTTCAGCATAAATCACAGGCAAGTGCGAGCAAACAGTTTTTTACTATCTATGAAGGAATGAAGACTTTCTCCATATCAAAAAAAAGGACTTCCCTGAGCTTAAACAGACATCACCTGACTCCTGGCACCAGCTGAGCACCTGCATGCACACAGGAAAGCCACTACCAATCCAAGCCAAGGAAGCAGCAGGAAAGCACATGGCCAGGACAACTCCATGACACAGGCAAAGAAACGAAGGCTCTGCCAAGCCAGGGCAGAACCAGAGAGGGGAGAGACAGTAAGGCCTGCTGTCGCCCAGGAAGCAACCACCCAGAGCATCAGGAGACTCCCACTTTCCACACCCCAGCTCAGACATTCCCGGGAGAGAACACATACATACCTGCAGGAAACTGATGGCCATTAAAATGAGGCTGTATGAGCTAATTCCACCTGTAAAAACTTCATTCAGGTCCCTCTGCAGAAGGAACTGTTTCAATACTAAAATCAAGTAAGGCAGCAATGAATATTTCTGCAAAATCCAAAAGAAAGATTTACCAGTTAGATAATATACTTTCTCTCGCCCACCTCGAGGCTCTGGGTCAGTCAGTGTCAGATTTTAGGGGCCTAAAGACACAGCTCTCTAAAATAAGACCCTGCTTTAGGAAATGGCTACTCAAGAAAATCAAACGAGAAAAACATCTATGGATTTTCAAATTATCCCTAGAAACCATATTGCTAGGATATCATTAGCGTGTACAGTCCACATTGTTAATGATGGCTACATTCAGCTAAAGCGCTCTAACATTTGTAAAAGAAATGGCACCCTACGTAAGGCCTCGATTCCTTGACTGTGTTGTGCAAACTTGCCAACAGTACCTTCATGTAATTCTTGATGAACTCTGCTGCCCGGACACCAGTCTCCATGTTAAAGCTGATGTCAACTTTAACTTCAGTCTCCTGATCAGTGAGTTTTATTATCGGTACCTATAAAGATTGAATTTAAAAAGTTGTGCTTTAATTTGCCACATCCTTCACAGCCAGGCATCAAATTATCTCCAAAGTTGTATAGGGGTTTTCATTTTCTTTCTTATTCAGGAAAGGGATTAAAACCCAGATTTTAAAAAGCAGGGGACATTGTGAGGAGTTAACCTCAGTGGTGCTTAGAAACCAAGATGATGGCCAGTGCTGTCCTCACAGCAGTGATCAGCCTCTGCCCACTCGTGTTGGCAGACTGCTGGAAAGCAAGGAGTAGACAGCCAAAGGGGACCAGTGCAGAGGGGCAGCAGGGAACGGGTGGGAAGGCCAATGAGAAGCCATATCACTTGTATCTACAGATGGTCCCCCACTTGTGCTTGGTACATTTTTTGAAAACCACACAGACACCCAAATTCTGGAAATGAATACTAACACTGCAGTATTTATTTGGGGGTGGTTGTTCCACACAGATCCCTCACTCTGGGCCCCTGAGCCCAAGATGGTATTATGGGAGGATGGGCAGCAGAGAAGAGAGTGCTACCCCTCAGCAGCTGACATGGCCCTCAGAGAAAAGGAAAAGCTACTCAGTGCCCAAGGTGCTATGCAAGCTGGGAGACTAAGCAGAGACTGCAGCACTACTCAAGTTATTGTCTGTCCTCCAGAATGTTCTGGAACTCAGGAAAATCAGGCCCCTCTTTACCTCCTCTACATCTAACTAATGAAACCTGGCAGAAATTCCCACCTGACTCACTGCTGTCCAGATGGCCCCATTTTCATAAACTGCACAAACATGAATGGACAAAAAAAGGAGAGAGCCAGAGGGACAGAGAGAGTGGATCCCTCCCTGAATGAGGATGAAAGAGGGAAAGGGACAAGGATATATGGCTTAGAGTCAACGGGCCACAGCAGAGGCCCTGAAACATGAATGCACTGCCTCTGGCTGGCTGTTCAACCCACCTTTGGCTAACTGCCTTGTTCTGCAAGGGCAATGACATGCCACCTTGGGCTAATTACATGCCTCAGTGTCCTTACCTATAAAATGTGAAGGACAACAGTCTGTCAGTGAGAGAGGCTGGTAGCACTAACTGCAATTCGGTCTTAACCATCTTACAAAGTGGCCAAAGCTCAGCTCCAAGCAGAGCTCAGGGGAGAACATGGTCTCACCTGGAAATGGGCCTGGAGGGAGGGAGCGCCTGGGTGCTAGCCTGCTCTGTGCATTCAGTCACAGGGGCAGTGATTCAGTGCATGCACTTTGTGAAGACGCAGAAAAATGTTCACCTCATTTTCAGAGTGCAGGTTTACAACTGAAACTCTCTCCCATCCCAGTTAAAAGCACCTGACTGAGAACAGGCACTGAAGAGTCTGTGGAGCAACTGTTCATTGGATCATGATGAGCAGATGAAACCCCCACCTTCACCTCTGACCATCTATCTGTTCAGACACTGCCGGATGTCATCACACATCAGACAAGCTGACACGCCAACTCAACACTGAGTCGATACTAGCCAACAGCCCAGCTAAGCTGGTAACTGCCACCTAGCAGGCAAGGGACTTATAAGTCTGTCTATCTCTATCTCTATCTATCTGAGGTACTGGAGTGTAAACTCAGGGCCTTACCACTTGAGCCAGCCTTCTTCAGTTATTTTTCAGATAGTGTCTCATGTATTTGTATAGGGAAGGTCTCAGACCTCAATCCTCCTACCTCTGTCTCCTGTGTAGCTGGGATTACAAATGTGCATGACTTGCCCAATTTATCTTTTGAGATAGAGTCTAACTCCCCCCTTTCACCAGGCCTCAAACCTCAATCCTCCTGTCTTCACCTCCCAAATACCCTGGAATTATAGCTCAGAGCCATAATGCCGAGCCCTAATTTTGAACTGTTATAAACATTAAGTTCACATCAGGCAATCTCTTACAGCTTCTCCACAAGATAAGAGCTTTTTCATATGCAGACACAGTTTTTGAGCAGCAAAGGGGGCAGGTAAGTTTTCATTGCTTGAAGATAACTTAGCAAAAGGTCATCTTTTTCCATATCATAACTGAAAATGCCATGCTCTGATCGCTTAGATACACACTCCAGAATGGGCAGTGCTAAATGCTGGCTTCTCCCCTCTTTAGATATTCCACTCCTTTCTTTAGTCCTCCTACACAAATGGACATATATATTTTAGAGCCAAGAGTAGTCTGAAGATCTCACAAATCTCAACATTTCAGATTGTCACTGAACACGTTCTCAGCCGGTTCTGATGAAAAGTAATAAGCATATTTACACCAAAAATGTAGCCAGTAACTGCCATCAGGCAGCATGAGCCAGTCATGCCAGCAGATCACAGGCTGCCTGTGAGGCACAGAGGCCTCCTGCATGGGTAGACGGGCACAGGCCCACACTCACTGTAGCTTTGTCAAGGACTTTGATGGAACACGGCTCAGCCACATTGTGCTTCCGCAGAGCTTGCTCCAACAACTGCAAAGGAGGACGCTCCCACTTCCCAAAGACCACCAGGTCTATGTCACTGAACAGAAAAGAAAGACACATCAGCGGGGGAAGGGGGGAGAAATGACCCAAACGTTGTATGCACATATGAATAAAATAAAATGAAATAAAAAGAAAGAAATGCACATCAGCACCATCAAGCGGCCAGTGTGGGAGGGCCAGCACTACAGAATGCTGCCTCCATCTCCCTCAGGTCCATGACACAACCCATCAAGCACTTCACCCTCGGGGATGGAACGCAATTTGTTTAAGGGCACCCCCACTGCAGCAGGCAACCCAGGAGTTAAGATGGAAATGCTGCTCTCAAAACCAAGCGGCAGCTCACAGCTCCAGGCGCCCACTCCTGTACTGTAAGCAGGGCTCATGCTTGCTGGCCAGGGATCCCTGAGTACCTTGAGTCTGTTCAATGACTAGTGTCCCTGCCAGTGCCAATCCCCAAATTCTAACGTCATAGCCATGTCAGCCTCCGAATGCTGACTAGCAGCAGGTTAACAGAGAATTTTGATGAAATGATACACAGGAAATTTATTTGGATAATATAAAGAATTCTTAGTAAGAAAACATTTTACAACGTGAATTTTGCATTTTTCTACTATATATAAATCTTCACAAAATAGTTTAAATAGAATTGTGCTTCAATCTCCATTAGAACTTTATAAAATCAATTTTTCCAAAACATTAGAACATTCTCTACTGCACTTCCTTCCCCCACTCTTGCTCTGATTGGAATATCTTCTCCAAACCTCACAGTGAAACGTGGCTGCTAACACAACAGCGCCGAGACAAGACACCTTTAAGAGGTTGTGGGGATTCCGCCTTCATGAAGGAATTAAAGCTGAGATGCAGGAGTAGGCTAGTCACAGGGGACTGTTTGCCATCCCCACCCCCAACTATTTGATGCCTTCCACCAGGTTACAATGCAGCAAGAAGGCCTCACCAGATAGTTCCCTCAATCTTAGACTTTAAAGCCTCCAGAACTGGGAGGCAAATAAGCTTCTATTGCTCCACAGTTCACCCAGTGTGTGGAATTCTGTTACAGTAGCAGAAAACAGACTAAGTTTCTCATCTGCCTTCCTGTTTCTAGTGCCCAGCATTACTGTACTCCAATAAATTAAGTACCAGAAGAAAAACACCAATCAGTTCATCATCATAATACTAAATTAAATTTTAAATTCCCTCTGTGCTCCCCAATCGTTTCCTGTAGCTGGCATTTCTAGCCTCAGACTTGATTACAAAAAACATTCATTTAGCCCTTAATGAGCACACAGGCACGGTCCACCCCAATAAGCATAGACACTTGCCCACACAGTGTGATCTGGTACTCACCTTGTTGGAAGATAGAGCCCTGTACTAAAGCTGCCAAATATCTGCACCTGAAAGCAAGCATGAGCATCTTAACACACAGCCCACAATTCAAGAAGGCATGCTTCCTTGCTTCTTCCTAATCCTTGGGTAACAAGTAAAAATTTTGGAAGTTAGAGAAAATGGGTAAAAATCCTGCAACCAATAATTAGAGAATGCCCTTCATCTCTTATTAAATACCAGCCTCACAAAGAAAAATTTCAAAAAACTCACAACTGAGATGACTCAAGGCTGAGCAATTTTCAGCCAGTTGCAAACCTTTCAGTAATTTCTCAAACACACAGGTAAGGTACTGGGGCAGGGCTTCCTCCTAAGCACTCAAGTTTAAAGCCAAACATGTACTTCATTTTCAAAGCAGAGGGGACACTGATAACACAAGGCCCTTCAGCACCAGGGACCAAAAGCTCCACATCACCCCTCAGGACCCAGTGGTCATGCGAGAGAAGAGTGGCATGGCGAGAACAGGAGCATCGGGCCAGCAACCTGGTCAGAGGGCCTGGGTCACACTGTCCACACCAAGCACCCCCAAATGCCCTGTACCCCACCTCAATGGATACTCACTCATTCATGTGAAAATGAGATGTAAGAAATACGTCCAAGTCTCACAAAATAACTGTTGTATGCCATCAGACGAGGTGATGGGAAGGGATAGGGATAAAATGTCTAACTTTAAGGTGAACTTAAAACAAGAACAATCACACCATAGGCCTGTGGTACTGGACATGAGTACATGCCAATGTGTTAACTACATGGCTGGGACACACCAGGGTTTGTGGTCCAGCAGGTACAAGGCAGGGAGATGAATTTCTAACAAGCTCCCTGGTGGCAATGCCTGTCCCAAGACCACACATGAAGAGCCACTGTCTCAGGCCAGGGAGGATGTGGGTTTGTGAGGACACAAGTAGCATGTGACAATCACAGGCATGTAAAGTGACTTGCATTGTGCTTTGTGGCACAGGAGATACCTACATCAGCTGTGGGCCAGAGGTCTTTAACCACAGTTTCAATCCGTTTCACCACCTCTCTTCTCATGGCTGCTTCTTCAGGACAAGGGGACATGAAGTTATAAAAGTCAATTATTTCCTCATGCAGTCTAGTGGATAAAAGAGATAAACAAGAGAGTTGCAATTAAACAGAACCCTACTTTCCATTGTGTTAGCAGATAAATATGACGTGAAAATATATTTCTAGTGACTTAAAATCCAGTTTCTTTTCTCCTCAAAAATGTATGAAGTGAAAACTCTGTAGTGGATCATATTAACACAATATGGTTTAGCACCAGAGATGAACACAAGTGAACTTTACCAATACCAAATATAAATAAATATACAATTGGCCTTTAAAGATGTATTCAAAACAATCATTTCAGCAACTTTACATTAGCAAAATCAGAGAAAAACCTCATCTGTGAGAGACCAAAAGATGTTTTCCAATGAATGCATAGAAGTACAGCAGATAGTCAAAGGTATTACCCTCAGACCTGATGCATTCTGAACCCCACTGGCACCTGCCTGGGTTCCTCCTGATAAGGAGCACTGAGAACCTGAGTCAAGACCAGTACATGCCCTCATGAGCCCAAAAGCTCACATCTCAGCCCCACAGTCTGCTGAAGGTCCTGCTGACAACCACTAAGTCCAGCATTCAATACACAAGTTTGTGACTGAAAAAACAGGGTCCCTGGAAGCGGGAAATTCCATCTAGCTCCACCCTCAAGCAAGCTACGTGCTCTGAGCACTCCACCAGGGAGGTGGATAATGGGGCAGGCATTAGTGCAGCCTCTCCCTCCCAGCAAAGCTCCCCGTTGGCAAGGATAGGTGAGAAAATGGAGACTGGGGGATTCATCAAGCCTCCACAGTGCTGCACTCCTGTCACACTACACACTTCACAAAGCTAGCCCTTGACCAGGATACCAGCCTGTAGAGTTAGGTCAAGACAGGGATCTGCACTGCAGATGGCAGGAAGACAGTACTGTCAACCCCTTTTACTTTCAGGGATTAAAGACAGACAGGCAAGTAATTAAATCCTAGGAATTATAACAAATCAAATCCACCTGCTTCCAATCTGAGTGTGAATAATAAAGCAAATAGTAAAAGATAAAAATAAAATATGGTCATCTCAATACCGGAACAACAGTTCATGTTATGGAAGGAATACTTTTTATCAGAACCTAACAAAGTTAAAAAGGTAAGTCATATTATTTCACAGTTTGGCTTTTGTTTCGGGTAAACTTCAACCGCCCCTCACATGAAGTATCACCCCTGCCCCTCAGGGAAAGTCATTTGGAGTGAGCACTCCAGTCTTTCCACGGAGGGCCTAAGGCTGGCCAAGCCCCTCCCAGCACACACAGGACTCGAGCAGTAGGAACTAAGTACTGAACACCCATGCTCACTGCATGCCCACAACCTGTAACAAGTTGCAAGCTGTAACTGGGACCTAATTCTATAAAACAACACTTAAGAATTAAAAATAAAACCTCACCCAAGATTATTCCTGGTCCAGACAGCCATGAGTTATTTTTCATAGATCCAAAAAGGTAGTAACTCATGCAACACTGCAGTGAAGCAGTTTTTCCAAAATACGTAACTGCAAGCCTTCAGGAGTAGCGCTTGCATCTTCTCAACAATTACCAAGCACCAACCACATACCACCGTTTGTCATCTCCATCATCCCTGCTGTCATGGTGAAGCTTGAGGTGTCATTAACTCCTACATTTAGCAATGCAGGCAGGGATGCTACACTGAGTTAGCAGGCCAATGTCCATACCATGGAGAGGTCACAGACAGCCCTTCTCATTAGCAAGTGTGATGGGTTGCTCTTAACTTTCAGTCACTGTCAATGTGGAGCCCAACTGGGAAGCAGAGATGGTCTCCCCCTGAGAACAGCATGTGCGAAGAAGCCTCAGCTCTGTGCTGAGGACAAGAGTAGAAGACTTTAGAGACATGCTAGTAAAGATGTAGGTTTAAACAAATAACTGGTCCCAGGTTCTGGAAGAGCACTAAAGCTGGTCCCCTACAATTTTATCCACATCACACAGATTTAACCCATTCAAACATCCTGTAAGGGTACTCCAATGGCCAAAATGTTACCACAGGTCTGCCTGCAGAGCAAAATGTCCTATAAAGCTCCTTTTAAGTTTTATCTGAAATAGTTCCATGTAAATAGTCCCCTGCCAGGCATTGTCCTGCAGGTGAAGCCCCTACCACAAGGACCTTTCCTGGCACTCCCAAGAGGAAAGCCATGAGGTGAACATACGCTGTCATCCACAGTAAATGCCCCACAACCAGTGTAATCAATGCCTGTCTGATCCGACATCTGCTTGCTTCCCTGCATAGGGCCAAGAGCTGGCAGCCTAGCATCCCTCCAGTACTAACAGGGCTGCAGCATGTCCAAGTGCCCAGAGCAAGAAGTGGCGCCAAGCAGAAGAGATTCCTGATTTCAACATTGTTCTAGCAGTAAGATAGGGTATCATTATACCTAGCTGACCTCTTAATAATGAGACTTAAGTGTTAGCAACTACTGTAACAACTAAGAATCAGATATTTGTACTTTGTGTTTTCAGAACAGAAAAGAACACTATTGAAAGAGAGTGCTACAGTCTCTTCTGGATGAGGGAGCAGGGAAAGAAGGCTCTGTCCACTCAACCATTATTCCTTCCTGAAGGCAAGCAGGGCTACCACGACACCACCCAACACACAACCAGCAAGGACCAGTGGGTATGACGACTGATGACAGCTATTGATGGAGGAGGGCACAGGAAAGTCTAACTATGTCTGGGCAGACCCAAAGAGCCTTGTTGCTGATTCTTGCTCCAGCTCTATGTAGAACGCTTGAAGGGTAAGGTGGAGGCCAACCAGTGGCCAGAGAAAAGCCATGGAAGAGGAGCAACCCAACAAAACATACAAGAGGCACAAGCTTCCATGTCATGCTCCCAGCACCCTTCTCAAGCTCCACCTCCTGACTGTGCATGTGACAGACTGGAGTCCACCTGTGCAGGGGAAGGAGCCCTCCAGTACGGTCACGCTCATGGCTCACTGTGCCATACACCACCGAAAGTGCTTGCTCACAGTGCATAGTCAGTCATGCACTTGGGATGAACCAACCACACGTTGCCCAACCCTGTCCTTGCTCATCTACATGCCCTATAACATGATGTCATGAATGAGCATTCTGAAAACTGTAAAATACACCTGCACTGAAAACAATCGAAATGGCCAAGTATCCTTTAATGAAAATGCAAACAGCACTAACTTAGGCATGCGATATTAGCCTTAGCAGTGGTTTTAACCACCTTAGGAAACTGCATGAAAACAGACATTTGTTCCTCAGGATCTGTGGACTGGGTCCAGCACTCCGTGCTTGCTCTAGTCCTTCATGTAAAATGGTGCAGTATATTCCCACATAACCTCCCCATCCTCACACATGCTTCACACCACCTCTAGATGACCATACTAGGCAAATAGCTGCCACAGTGTGTCAGATGGGGAATGCAAAGTCTGTAAGTGCTCAGTATAGGCATGTTTTTTTCCTGAATATGTTAGATCAACAAGTAGTTGAACCAAGGACCAACTGCTTTCACAGTTATGTGCTATCAGCCACATGCCTGTGACCAGTGCCAGGGTCAGCAGCAGCCCTTTCACTGGCCCATGACTCCAAGCACTGAATGTACCACACATTCAATTCTCTAATGGTTTTGCACAGAAATCAATGAGAAGTTTTAATCATTTCTACTCAGTAACAAAAAAGAGGAAATCAATGTGCTCTTCTCATGTTATCAAAACCTCCAGGGAATTTCACAGCTGGAAAGATGCCTGCGTGAAAAACACACTAAAGTCTCATCTGTAGACAAGTCAGTCAAGATCTCTTAGAGTGCAATTTCAGTTCAGTTCACTAATGTTAAGTCTTCAAATCAAGGACATTTCTATGCTTGAACCATCAAAGAAATAAATTCCACTGTGATGGGCCACAGAGGTAGCATCTTGGGGGCAGCAGAAAACAACAATGATCCTAGAGGAGGCCCAGGACACTGCTGCCCATCAGGTCTGCAGTCTCACTGTCCTAGTGAGAGAAGTCCAGAATGTATGGCAGCACTGCCAGCTAATGGACCATGCTGGACAGCTTCAGGTCACCAGTCTGTGGGAGCTGAGAGGATTTCTTCAGAAGGTGTCTTACAGAAGCAGAGCCTTGAACAGATGACTGGGGCTCCAGCATTGGGGACACCCAGGTAACCCAGAGAAAGGCAATCAGATGCACAGACAGGAAGGTGGACAAGAAGGTGAGCTAGACGGAACCCTGTATTCAGACCTCTGTTGTTACTGGCAGTGGAACCTCGTCTTGTTTGTTTGGTGGCACTGGGGTGTGAACTCAGGACTTCGTGCTTGCAAAGCAGGTAAGGTACCATTTAAGCCACACCTCTAGTCCTGGAACCTCCTCTTGGCACCCTGTGGCCTGTCATGCACAGGCCTGAGTGGTGTGGACGCTTGTGGACTACATGTGCCTCTGCCCTACGGTGCCCCAGTCACAGATGCTGTAGGGTCACAGACACAGCCCAGCAGCCCCAGGAGCAGAGCTCTCTACCACTTCACAGCACTGGCTTCCTGCCACATTTTCAGTTTTGCCCTCAACTTGGGTTTGCAGTTGGAGCTGCAAACCATAGGACCTAAGAAGCAGCAAGCCTCCGATGGCTTGCCTCTGAGAAGCAAAATCCCAGCACAAGGGACGGTGCCTGCCCACAGAACAGGTACAGGTCAGGACTCTCGTACAGATATACTAAGTGCAGCAAGTCTGAATGATTCACTGTCTGCTTATTCTAAGAAGGATGGAAATGGTGAGGCCAGTATTTTCACGAAAATACTGAAGAACAGACTACAAAAGCACTATGTTCTAGTGTACTTTTCTGCTAAAAATTAAAGTTCATTGAAAAGGTAGCTCTCATTTGTAATCACTGCCTTGAAAGTTCAAACGCATTCAAAAGGTAATGACTGATGGCCCACACTTTCGGTAAATTTCATAAATTTCTACCTTTAGTACACCAAATCAATACTGTCAATGTTTTAGTGAGGAACCCAAATCACCAAGCTATTTTAAGAATAAAAGACCAGAGTTACAGAACCAAACTAAACTAATTCATAGCTAAGGCAACTGCTGACAAATCCAGATGCCCCATCCCAGGAAGATGATTTTCAGCTTTAGAAGCTGAGAGTGGGATTAAGTGGTTCCCAAATGCCTAAATTTGAACCAAAGCCAGGGAGGACTGGCTAATTCTGAAGGTAGTGGGGTGGGGTGAGGCAGCCCTACTCTGTTCTGTGGTCTCTCTGACTACCTCTCCCCACTAGCAAATGGGCCCCTTTACCTCCCCTGGCCCCCATCCCTGCCAAGCACAATTGTGAGGTTCTTCAAAGTGACTTCAACCCAGGAAGGACAGGCAGCTGAGCTGCAGCAGGGTAAGAGACTACGAAGAAACACAAGGCACAGAGGCAAAGCCCAGAGCCCTGAAGCAAGGACACCTCAAAATAGCTGCAGAATGAACAGGGCACAAGAAATACCTCTAGCGGTAGATGATGTCAGTGTTCATGTGGGGAACACAAAGGCTTTGTGTGCCAGGCGGTTTCCCTAGATTTCAGATCCAGTGGTTTCTTCTAAACAAGTAAATGATCAAAAGTCAGATTTCATCCAGCATCTTCTTAAAGTAAAAGAAAGGCCAGAAAAGAGGAACACACCCTCCTTGAATTTGGCACAAGGTGTCTTGACATCTAAATTCCCTCATCAAGAGTGGCTGCAATCTGAAGGGCTGGCTTTGCCAATTTTCCCAATCTCAAAACTTCAGGACTCTCAGCACTTGGGTTCACAGTTCTGCCAACACTGCTAACCACCCACCTTGATTAACCTTTAAAACTCCCCGGATTAATCTTGTGAATTCCAAATGCCAGTGCAAAAGTGATTTTATGAACTATCTGCACCTTTGGTTCCCAGTCCTTCCCATTACAAGGTAAAACGCAATAGCAAATACTGGAAGCCATTCCCAACTGTTAATTCATTCTCTCCCTGTATCCCCATCTTTTTCTTCAAAAGCCTTAACACCAATGGTTTCTATGAAACCAGAGATCCCTCACTTCAACTCCACAACATTCACTATCTGCATTTTTTTCTAGAAAGCAATGCCTTAGTAAAAAATACCTGGAGTTAACTATCACAACATACTTTGATGCAATTACAATAAAAGAACTGATTCAGATTCCTATAGGTTGCAAAGCCAGGGTCTGCATGAGCATTTACCGCTTATGCTAAGTAGGCAGGGCTACTAAGCAAATGATAAGTAACCGCATCAGGAGACACTGACTGAATTGCTCCTATTCTGAGGGGCAGGCCACCCTCTTCAAAGCACCCCTCCATTGATCACCTTATCCATTTTTAATTATGTTACAAGGCAACTAGCAAAAAATGACTAGAAAACCTTGAATCAGGCCTCCAAACGTGACGGTTTTTAAACAAGTGGAAAGATGTGGCTAAACCGTAAAGGAGGATGGTTTCTGGAGCTCCCGAGAAGTGCTACTAGCATCTGCCTCAGCTCGTCTTTATGGGGCAGGGACCTCTCTGGCAGGTCTTTCCACACAGGGCTCTGAATGAAGTCAGAGGCACAGACACTTGGTTTTCAAATGTGAATGGAAAGTGGGTGAGGCCCTGGGAGTCAGCTATAGGGGGAGGGTTGATAACTCAGCTGCAGAGAAGAGTACAGCCCTGGGAGGAGCAGCAGGAACAGGGTGGAGAGGTGCAGACTGCTCCCTGGGGTAGCCAAGGGCAGCTCAAGTTAGAAAAGTGAAGACCAACTAGTGTACATGAAAAAACTAGGACAGAAGGACTCGGCAGATTTGAAACCAACAGGGGAACTCTGGTCCAAGCAAATTCACCCCCCAATAAAAGTGAGCCTTTTCTCCTCTTCCCTCCCAGATTCCTCCTGATCTAGTCACATGGACCCTGGAGCAAGTGGGTGTTCAACAGCCTTTCAGAACCTAACCTGAAGGTCAGCAGAGGTGCCTTTATACATGATGGGGACTCCACACTCTACCACCCTAGCCAAGCAAACTCAAGCACACTGCAGAAGCTAGAAAAAGGGGTTGGGGGGAGCCACTCAGAGGCTTCTTTCCCACAGAAAAGTGAGCACTTAAGCACCAAAAGCTTACAGCAGTTAACACATGCAAAAGTACTCAACATGGGAGTCTACAGTTCTGCTAACCAATACCTGTGGATATGGTCTCTACAAAGTGAACTCTGGTGAGACACTGGACCAGGATGAAGCCAGCATCTGCACGTCAGGAATTAATATGCCATCACTGGGGTCACCCTTCTCAGAACCATCACTAAGCTACATTACAAGCCGAGGTGCCATTCCATGTCACAAATGCCAATTGGGACAAACCCAAGGCCAGGCACCCCCCTTGCTTAGCATATCCTTAACCATATAGAAAAATACCTCAGGTATTTTAGGGGCTCAGTCTCCTAACACTGGCATCTGAAAGAACCCACAATGCAGTTGGGAAACTGAAGGCACTTTATAAGAGTTGCCAGCCAGGAAATAGACTGGCACTCCACAAGAGGCCGACAAGGCTCTTCACTGAGCCATACCTACTGACTCCCTGGCTGGCTGAGAGCCACCTGCCATCCAGCCTTGCAGTGCAGCCTCAGCACCATTACTGACTACTGCAGGCCACTTCTGGGGTTGAGGGAACAGCACTGCTGTGGAACCACAGAGCTACATCTGAAAGTCAGAGTCCCCAAGCCTTGCTAGCTCAAGTAGTCAGATAATTTTCTAAATTAAAATGGCCATATTTTCTGTTACCCCTCCACATGTCCTCACACTAGCTGGAAGATATGCCAGGGCCACTGTTGGGGTAACGAGAGGAAAGAGTCAGAGCATCTGGACTCCATGATACTACACAGAATTTAACAAGCCAGCATGTTCATTAGATATTCCCAAATAGTGTGTGAAACAAATGCCATTTTCCGCTTTTTTCACACGAGAACATTAAATGAGCATTCGCTAGACAGATGGTAACTAGCCTAAGACCACAAGGCCAGGTCTCAAGTCCTTTGTTGAGAGGTTCTTCAACCTGAGCTCTTATCGGGGCCACACTCAGGACACAGCACTAAGCAGTCAATGTAGTCCTTTCACAGAGAAGGAAAAGTTGCAGAGAACTGTAATTCTCCAATTTTTTGGAAAACTGTACAATTATACAATATTTAAAAACTGTTTAAAAGCGCTTTTCAATGGCAGGAGCAAAGGCTTGTCCAGAATTACATCAAAACAAATACAAAGTCATACATTTGCTACATAATTAAACCAGCATTAGAAATAATGGAAATGAATTATGCTCAAATGTTAACCAACAGTTGTAAAATAATATGTAGTTTCTTTTCTGCATTTTCCAAATTTTCTTCAGTGAGTACAATATTACTTTTATAATCATGACCCCCCCCCAAACTGCTATCATTTGAACTTTACCAATGCACACTAACCTTACCCCAAAGAGCAAGGAGCAGACAGCACTGTGCCTATCTCGAGTCTTCAAGAACCCCCCCACAGCCTCTATGTAAAGCCATGCAAGCATGGCAACCTTCCAACTCAACCACTGGTTCCACAGAACCTGACCATCAAGTGTCCTATTTTTGGACTCTGCACTCCACAACTGGTCAAGCAACATGAAAGCCCCTCAAGCTAAAGTTCTGGTGCCACACTGAGTCACCGGTGTAAGAAGTCACCCCAGATATAGCACATTCCCCCTCTCCCCGCCCACTGCCAAGACAGGGCCCCTAAAAGCTATCCCACAATCCCCAAAGCCTGTGCTGATGCTGAAGACAACAGCAGAGGAGACTTGAGGGAGCAAGGAGCACCGGCCACACCAAATCCTACAAGGCCCAGGGTCACAAGGCTGTACAGAGAAGAGCCAAGGCTGCATCCACTCATGCAAAAGAAGTCACCAGTGATGACTGGTGCCCAGTCACTATTCTGATCAGCTATTATCACCTGCTTGCTCTGTCCAGACACTCATTCATGACATGTGTCACTGAGCCCTACCATCATCTGTTCTGCACCCAGCTCAGAGGTTCAATAGCCATGCCAGCCATGCATTTGATGAGAGAGCAGGTGAAGTAGCAGCAGCCCTGCTCTCTTGGTACTCAAGTGCCTGAGGCCCACCAAGATGACAGAAGGAAATTCTAAGAAAAGACGCAACAAAACAGGCTGGAAAACTACAAGAAAGAAAAGGAAGAAGAACAGAGGGAATTGAGGATTCGGGTTTTGGTCACTACCCAAGCACAAAAAGCAGGTGTAATTCACTCCTCACATTACTCACCCTGGGCATACTGTCCTCACTGGTAATAGAGCAGTGGGCAAAATAAGACAACCTCTTATTAAGGAAGCTGCCCATAGCAAGGGGGAGATAAGTAAACAACAAAAGAAACCAAAAAAGTACTATGTAAAAATTCAAACTGTGGGAGGATACTCTAGGATGGGTGGTCAGGAAAGCCTCCTGAGGAGTTGGTGTTGAGGCTGAGGAGAGAAGAAGAAGCAATGGTCAAACAGGAAGAGCCCCTAGATGAGGATGAGGCTGAGGATGAGGATGAGGATTAGGATGAGGCTGAGGAAACAGCACTGCCTTCAGAGTAGCAGAGGCCTGAATGCTGGAGCCCAGGAATGCTCCATACCTGCATCCCCAGGAATCAACTACAAGAAGAGACACCACAAGACACTGGAGGAAACCCAGTGGCATACCAAGAGAACCAAGCCCTCAAAAGCCAAAATAATTCAGGGCACGTTCCAGGCCCCAACAAAGGTGGCTCAGTAACTCAGTCCACACCTTGGCTCCCCACCATCAAATGCCAGCAGACTCCAGAAAAAAGACAGCCAAACACAGTCAGACTTTCAGACCTACAGCCTGGGCCAAGAGAAAGTTCTGGGGTAAAGTTGAGGGGCTTCGGTTTCTACTCATGATATGTCCATATAAAGATGGCAACCAAGGTAAGTGCCTTAAGTGGGAGGGAGAAAGAGAAGTAGGGGAACCCAGTAAAAGAGGAAAACAATGAACCCAGCAGAGAAAAGCCTGAAAGTGAAGGATGGGGGGGAGGGGATCATTACAGTACCTGGTTCTACAGAAAGACTTGGGAGAATTTATTGTTAAAGCAGGGGGTTAAATACAAGTGCAGAATGAGAGGTGACAAGGAAGCCATGGCACTCCAGGCACTGTCAGAGAGCTAATGCAAACAGAGCCAGGGCAATGATGACAGCCATCCATCCAGGCACTCCCATCCTCAGGAAGATAAAACCACAAAGACAGTAGCAAAGACTCTGGGAGGACCTCTCCCTACACCAAAGGCTGACCTCGTCTCAGTGCTTGGGGTCCAGGAGGGTCAGAGCCACACACTGCAGAGGACCCCACGTGAACAGAGGGGTACTTTGGGCAGACGGGCAAACAGAATGGACTGCCTATCCAGATGGGACTCAGTGCTGCCTCAGACACTTCACCATAACACTGTAAGTGAGAAACTGAAGACTGCTCTATCTGAAACAGACAGAGGCCAGTGAACATCCACTCAGGCACACAGTGGGTTTCAGGGAGCACAGCTCTCTTCTTAGAAAACTTGGCCATTCAACACACGATACTTAGAGAGGCTCCTGGGCCAACAGGATGAAGAAGCGCAAGGTGACTGTCAGCCAAAGAAAGCAGACAAGGTCATGGCAGAGTAATGGGTGTCACAGCCAGAGAACACTAGGAAGCTTCATGGGGAAACACACAGTGGACCTGCAAAGCCGAGTAAGAGCACACAAAGGTGCAAGACCGCCCTCAGTCATCTCGTGTCCCCCTGCCCCACCACAGACTTGAACCTCCTCAGGACCTGGAAGCCTCAAGCAGCCCTAGGCAAGCCCTGGCAGACACAGACAAAGGTGTCAACTGCAGTCTGTTTCCTCAGCAGAGTGTCTTAGTCTCCTCATGAGTAAACCAGGACATCCCATTAGGAGGACTTAGCAAATCCACATAGATCAGTGACAGAAAAGAGGGCCTGGTACCCAGTGAGGGCTCAGTAAATGTTAGTTATTATAACTACAGAACAAAACACATAATGCGAAAATGCATGGCAGTGCCAAAATGACACAATGCAAACCAGGAGGTGGGAAGACACACAAAAGGACTGACTACTCCAACCTAAAGAGCAGCAAACAAATCAATGTTTCAACATTAGTTTCTGCACTCAGCCACTCAAGTTTTACATCATGTTCTGTGTTCTCAGTCCCAGCAGCATCTCTTAGAAATTAATACTTCCTTCTAAAATTACACATCTCTCCCTTGAAAACAAAGTAATCAACTAACAATTGTCAATAAAGATAGCATGATTTTCATGAATTTGTTTCTGATAATGGATCTGTGCATCCTACATGATTTAAACAGCAATAACTACCACTGCAGTAACCTAAATAGTCACACTTCAGTTATTTCTGGGTAGTGGGACTGAGTGACTTTAAAACTTGCACTTAAAAAAATATCAATTAGTTTCATAAAAACAATGTCATTATTTTAAAATAAGCATAAAGTAGTCTTAGAAATAATCTCTACCTTGAAAGCAATTAGCAATAAAAGAGGTAGTGTAAACAGTGTTGTGAAGAAGCCACACTCAGTCAGGTGTGGTGGTGCATACCTGTAATTCCTACATTCAGAAAGTAGAGACAGAAGAATCTCAAGTTTGAGACCAGCCTGGACTACACAGGGAGTTCCAAGCAGCCTGGGCTACAAAGTAAGACCCTGTCTTGAAAAACAAACAAAACGGCAGCCTGCTGTCTCTAGCCAGCAGGATACAGCACCAGGTCCTCCTGTTGGGTTTGTGAGAAGCTGTTCAGATCCTTTGGGGAAAACAGGGTACAGGTCCTCTACCATGGATGGACCTCACTCCTTCAGAAAGCAGGTAGGGCTTCAAGATAACATCTGCAATCTCTCATGAGGAGCCTGATGTCATTTCTCTGGACAGAGAGACTAGAATTCAGTGTCACTGCTTCCTTCCCATCATCGTCTCTCTTTGCACAGTTCCCTCTCCGCTCTCAGTGGTTAAAACGCTGGGCTGTGGAATCAGTTAGCCTAGGCTCCACAACCAGCTCTGCACCTTCCAGCTCTGGGACCCTAAGATAGCCAAGCCACTTCACTCAGTGCTAAGCCTCACTTGCGTTTTTCAAAGTGAGCACAAAGCCCCTCATCGGAGGGTCCTGGCAGGCTGGCAGAGGCACTGCATAAAAGGCCGGAGCAGGGCTTGGTCAGGTGTGGGTCAATAGGGCTAGTACTGATTACTGTAGCTAGTACTGGAAGTCCCTGCCAGGTGGGAACAAAGGAAAAGAGGTGGCTCCTGCCTGTAAAGGGAGGCTCTATGAACAGTGAGTCACCTTCCCAACCACAGGCCTTTCTATGGTCTTACTCTGAAACTAATCCTAAAAAGCCCTCTTTACTCTTTAACAATTCTACAACATGGGTTCATTCCGAGTCTTTACTTCCCCAGACAGAACTCAATTTCCCATTGTTTAGAGCAGGGTGGCCTCAGTTCTATGATCTTTCTATCCCTCCTGCTTGTACTTCAGTATATACATCAATCTCTCATGAGTCAGTCTGACAGAACCATGACCTCTAGATAGATCATTTGCTTTCTTCCATAGACTTGATAAATACTTCGGAATTCCTTTGCATTTCACTGGCCACACAAAGTACATATCTTTGGACATTTCATAGTTGTCATCCAATTTTCAAAAATCTATGTTGTTAAAGTTAGAGATGCCTATTCCCAGAATACTCTTTTACTGTGCCGGACCATGACTCCCAGCTCTGTCAGTTCACCAAGCTCTTGTTTCTGGCTCCTGACGCACATGCACCAGCTCCCACTCTAGAAGGCACTTGTGAAGTGCCAGTCAAGGCCTGGTGTTTGGGCCCCAGTTCTGTTATTTTCGAAGTGTCCTTGGGCATCTCCTGAGGACTAATTTTTCTCTCTTTAAATGAGCTACTCTCGAGAAAGACTTGGAGAGTTCAGGACAGCATTCAGCCGACAATGCCTGACTCCCAACAGCAGCACTGAGGTCACACCTTGCTCTTTCAATGGTGGTCAGATAAAACTCAACAAATGCTCTACTTTTCTCACCATGAAACTTCTATGAAAACTCCAGATGGTAGGAGTGCCCCCTGACACACACACACAACAGGCAGCCTCCCTCCAGACCAGCTTTGGAAAGCTCCAGCCCAGGGGCACTGCAGCAGAGCACCCTGCCTGCCTCCCTCCCCACCTGGGGTGAAACATGAGGAACCACACCAAGGCCTTTGAACCTGATCTCTCTCTTCAGGAAAAGAGTAGTGTCTCCCTCACTGCAGAGTCTGGAGTACCCAGGCACAAGTGCAGTACCCTTTGCCAGATCACGTCTGTGTAGGCTGGTTTTCCTCATTGCACGGCTATGCTCTGGGAACTCAAGGAGGAGAGTCCTCCAGATCACAGAGTGCCAAAGAGCCTTCACACGTGAGCCCTTAAGTGCTGGTGACAGAGGAAGCTGTGCAGACAGGGAAGAGACTGCCTGGATTACTACTGTCAGTAACTTGTGTGAGACATTCCATGCCTTAAAGGTTGTTCCATGCAACCTATGAACCTATTTTATATTTTATGTGTTATTAAAATAGCACCCTTTTGAAAAAAGATTTGCATTGGAAACAATTTTCCAGTGGTAACAGTTTTTACTGCTGTTTGAGTTTTAAATTATTTCAGCAACTGCTACTGAATCAAACACTTTCAAGTAGAACCTAAAGTTACACCAATTCAGCATTGTCCAAATGTATTTAAATTTTAATAAAAATTAAATAAAGGCTAGAAACTGTGCTCCTCAGTAGTACCTGTCTAGCATGCACACGGCCCTGGGCTCATTCCCCAACCCTGCCAAAGAAAATTAATGAATGAATTAAATTATAATTCAGTCCTTTCATTACACTAGTCACCCTGCAAGTGCTGGCTAGCACAGACACAGACTCCCCCTCTTCAGAGGATACTCTACAGGACAATGCTGTTCTAGCTATCCATTTATTGTTCCCCAGCTCTCCATTGTGTCTACTTGGGACACCACTAAACACTGCTTCATCTAAGCAACGCTTAATCTCCTCCACTCACTCCTTCTGCTATGAGCACAGAATGAACAATCATAACCACCTTAATTTATATACAGCAGCACATCTGATAAAGTACCTGAAGCTGGGAGATAAGATTATTTAAAAGCAGAAGAACATATATTACTAAGGCATTTTTAAAAATTTTTTAAAATACAAGAACATGTCTCACTGCAATGGGAGGAAGAATTTCTAAAATTCCCTCAGCATACACATTGGTCTCCAGCTGCTGTCCATGACACCTCCCTCCCACCAGGATTTGGAACTTTCCTTTCTCCAAGAGCAAAGTTTTGGCCCAAGAGAGAAAGCCACATTTTCAAAAACCAAGAGAAAGGCTTTTCCTGTTGGCAACAAGAACCTAACTTTTGGTTTCCATTTCCTTAGAGAGAGAAGGGAAGGAGCAGCCTTTTCAGCCCCTCACGTGACACCTCACAAAGTGCTTCCAAGTCCTCTTTGTTTGAGCTGCTGTGAGGTGGATATCACAGGCTCTGCTTCTCATGTGGGGAAACTGAGGTTCAGAAGTTTGAAACAAGCAGAAACCAGGGCTAACAGAGAGCTCTCAAGGCTAAGCACGTGCTTCCCAATGTAGGAAATGGGTTTAAAGCAAAGACACAGAAACAACTTACTTTTCATTTCCTTTAAACTACCATTCCCTCAGATGCCTAGGATTGCAGAAAAGTTACAATAGTCAGAAGCCTTTGACACATGGAAACCTTCACACACAGGCTCTCACTAAGGAAATCAAGGCCAATCTTAAAACCACACAGAGCTAAGTGCTGTGCAAAACAGACTGGGGAAAGAAAAAGAGCACAAGCCCACAACAGAGGGTGCTGCTAACAATCATGGGCACTCCCTGCCAAAGGGACGCTCAGGGTGCTGCCACCCAGTCCTATCAGCTGAGGACAGGCGAACCTCTGCACAGAGATCCACACACTGTGCCCAGGTGCAGCCCAGTCTGCTGGCTGCCAACGAATGGGTACTCACCACCAAAGCCAGGACGCTCACCAGGTGGCCCAATGAGTCGTCATACTTTCCAGGTTTTCACATTTTTCTTCTGGCATTTATAACAAGAAAAAAGTTACATGCCTTTCTAATACAGTATAGAACTTTTCCAAATGTTTCTGCTTTTGCACTCTATATTGCAAAGTAGAAAACTGGTTTAACCACACCAAAGAAGGCATGCAGATAATTGCAATAGACTATTCTGTATTTAAATCACTTGAAAATTAACAATCAAATCCTTAAACATCCAATACAAATAACAAAAGTTTCCTGTACTTCTCAGTACCACCCCCTCACCTGCTTGCCTGAGCTGACAGGTCATTTGTCTTTCATTGACACCAATGCAGTGGCTAGCATGCACCTGGCACTGGGAATGCAGGCTAAGAGGTAGTCCCTCCTTCCTTGGGAGGACTCAGAACAGTAATCTGTTTGCTAAGAGAGGTTCCCAGCACCACAACAGCCAAACGCTTGGATGGGGGCCAAGGAAGGGCAAGGAAAAGAACTGTGAGGAGTCTTCATGCTCCTCCTGAGGGAGGCACAGTGCCCTAAAGCTGAGGTCCTGAGCTAGCCGCCATTCCCATGAGCCTGGGCTTGCAGGGCAAAGAGGGACTGCTGCTGTGTGCTCAGAACTGGATTTCCAAGGCAACTTGAGGGAGTTGCCAACCCCTACCTGCACAGAAAGACAGCTTTCCTAAACTGACCAATGCAGGACAGCTCACGAATGGGACTTTTCAATCATTGTATTTTCATGCAGTCACACAGCTTTCCTGTAAACTTTTCTTAAGTAACATATTTTAAAGACCAGTCCAACTGTGAGAAAAAGGAAAAGTTCTCATTGCTCTCATGGTCTGTCAGGTAGCCCAATTTCAGTGGTGACAATCAAAAGTCAGGACAAGACATGGCAACAGGCTGAGGTCAAGTCAGAGGAGACAAGTGTTGGACAAGACACCCACCACCTCCTCACCACTTGTTCCACAGCAGGGGCATCTCTCCATGGAATCCCTACATCTATGGCAGAAACCACTCTCGTGCCAAAACCTGTGGCTGTGATGAGACCGCTACACCAGGTCATGTGGCATTACTACGTGACCTTCAGTAGACAGGCTGGGTAGGCCTGAACCAATCCAGTGACACCTTAGAAGCAGAGGGCTTCCTCCAACTAGCAGGGGACATCACAGAGATTCAAAGCACCTGCTGGCTTGAAGATGGAGGGGACCATGAGCCAAGGAAAACAGGAGTTCCTGAAAAAGCTGAGTGAGGCTTGCACATGGCAGTCAACAAGGAAGTGCGGTCTTAGTCCCACAACTGCAAGGAAACAAATTGTGCCAATAGCAGAAATATGACTGTGAGTGGACCCTGGAACAGATGAGAACACAACCAGCTGACACCCTCACTCAGTCTTTCAGGACTCTGGACCATCTCTGATGTGACCCAAGGAAAGTGCCAGATGGAGTGTTATTCTAAGCCCCAATGTTAAGTTGCTACACGGCGACAGAAAACTAGCATAGCACAAAACCCTCAAGAATAAGATGCTGAGTTAGTCAATGTGCATCCCAAACGCTTGGGGAGAAAGCACAGGTCCCTGTTCACTGACCACTGCCCGTCTCTGCTCAGGGACCTCGCACCCAGCAGTCTCTGAGAGGGTACAGCTTCCCACCCAACTCTGCTGATCAGCATGAGCCTGATGAGCTGGTCACAGTCTCAGGACCGGGCCGCCCCAGAGTAAGCCAGCCCATGGCAAATTCCACTGACACCGTGGATATCCTGAGAAGCAGGAAGGTTGGTTCTATAACCCCACCCTTTAGCCTGAATTTTGGCTGCACCATCAAAATTAAGTTTCCATACTTGAATATGTTAGGTTATTTTTTAAGCTACAACCCTTTTTTATTCCACAACTAGAAATCCCACAGAAAGTCCTTATTGTCCAAGATTAACTATAATCCCTCCTCTCACAGACCACTTACATTAATCCATTTAAGATGGGGACCAAAATATTGTGTTGGTGACCAAAAACAGATTTGGGACTTTACCTTGAAGCAGAAATCTTAAACAATGTTTTTTTTTTTTCTTTAAAATGTTTACTTAAAAACTGCTTTTAGGGCTGAGTGTGGTGGTGCATACCTATAATTTCAGCTACTTGCGAGGTGGAGATGTAGAGGATAGTGGTTCAAGGCCAGCATGAGCAAGTTTAGCAAGCACCCATCTCAACAAACAAGCCAGGTATGGTGGTGCGTGCCTACAATTCCAACCTATGCTGGAGGAAGGCATAGATAGGAAGATCAAGGTCTAAAGCTAGTCCCAAGCAAAATGTGAAATCCTATCTAAAAATAAGTAAAGCAGTGGGTGGCGTGGCTCAAGCGGTAGAGTACCTACTTAGCAAGCACAAGACCCTGAGTACTGCCAAAAAAATTTTAAGTGGCTTTTAAAAAATTGTCACAACTGCCTGTTAGCTCTGAGATGAAATCAGCATTGCTTTTCCATCAAAGGCTCACAGATGCAAGATGGATGAAATCTGCTCCAATTTCCACAGCATGAGCACTCAGCCATTTCATTGGAAAAACTTAGATCTCTCATTTCTCCTAAGGACCATGCCAGCCTGTCTGATATTCTATGCCTTCTTTTCCATGTCTTCCCAGGCATGTCCTTGTCCAGCATCAGCTGTCCTAACTGTGCAGGTCCTGGTGATCAGCGACTGGACACAAGCCTCAAGCAGGTCTCCAGGACTTTCCTTGCTCTTCACCACAGCCAGCATTTTGCACTAGGCTTTCCAATTCACTGTGTGGTACCACGGCAGGAAAGAGCGATGCTGTTCTTTAATGGGAGGAGTGCTTGGGTTGGAGCTAAACCACTAAGTGGTCAGTGCAGCAGAAAATACTTGTGTAGTGTAATTGTTCTGTCTTCCCCCTCCAGTGTTCTACAGCTAGGGTCTTAGAGAATGAAACCCAGGAAGCAAGATCCACCTGTGCCACCATCACCATTGAGGCAGGTCTCACAAACCACCACCTCTCCCACTTGGAAGGACAGAAAGGTACCTGGAGTGATCACACCTGGGCTCTGCAGCACATCCTGCCCTGTGGGCCTTTACCTGGGCCCTCTCACTTGGGCCTGCCAAGACCATTCTCCGGGAAGGCCCTGGCTCTACTACAGTTCTGTTAGGTCAGGCTGGAGCTATGGAGGCAAAGGAGAGTCTGCTTGCTCAGTAAAGCTCTGACTCCCTCACAAGAAGGGAGTGAAGACATCATGCATCGAGTTGGGAACAACTCATACGAGGGTCGCCACTGACCAAGTCCTACAAATGCTGACCTCTCAACAGACTTCAGATTGGAACCAGAAGCTCCACTGGGGACAAAGAAGACAACAAAAGGTTAACTATTGCCAAGGGACCTGCAGAGGAAGCTGCCCACTGCTGCACACCACAGGCACACCTGAGCTGGTACGACCTTCACAATGCCAAATTCCAAACTGGAGCTGGTCAGGGCACTGTACTGCAGATGTCTGCCAGAGCTGGGGGGGACTCCCCATGTCCAACTGCATGCTTCCTGGGGCTTTGCAACAACCAGTAAGGATGAGGCCAATCTGTGATGGCCACCCTCCCACTCTCTCTTATACAGGCTTTTCCTTACCTTTAACCTGAAGAGGTTTTCCTAATTCTACTAGGACTGATATGGACAAGTGAACTGCACTGCTGGGTCAGTGGCTCAGAAAGGGAAAGATGTACAGAGCCAGGAAGCCTGTCCAAACACCTGCACATATCTCTAGTCAGAAGCCCATACAGAGAGCATGTCTCACACTCTGCACACCATTTCCAAAGCAAAGGTTCTTGAGACTTCAAATAAAATGGAGTAGTAATCAATGACAGTTCCCAAACAAGGATTTCACTTTCTCCACTCTAAAAGTTCTTGCTTGAATCCCTCTCCTTTGACCTGCTTTTTCTTCATCCTACTCCAGGTTGAAAGCAACCTGAAAGTCTCACAAACTCAGGCCCCCCAAGCCAAATTTCCAAGGACAGAAAACTCCCCAGCAGAATGGCACAGCTTGCTATTCAGGCAGCTAGACTAAGACCACTGGGTTCGGCAGGAGCTCCTCAGACTCCCACACCAGGTGATGGCTCACCTTTCTTGAGGACAACAGACACTGTCTTCAGAACTGCACATCCTGGGACCATCAGGAACTATCAGCAGGTTCTTCACTCACCTCACCTCAGTGAAGGCGCACAGAAGGTTTGGCCCAGCACTCTGGGCGAGCTGGGAGATGAGACAACTTTTACACAGACCTCTCTCCTGACACCAAAAGGTTACTTCCCATAAGACCAACAGGCCGCACGAGAACAATTGTTAGGGCCGCCACCTGTTCTCCAATCACAGGCGCTGCTCCACCACTGCTGGCTTACTACTTCCTCCCTGTCCCCTCTGAAAGGGTAGGGAGCCAGGAAGAGGTCACCCCAACCTCTGCCCCGCCCCCCCCCCAGGCACCTGGCAGGCAATGGTGTTGGCTCCTTCTCTAGGCAGTGATAGCAGGAAGCAGATTCACTTCAGACACCCCTAACAGGGCTGTGGCACATGCCACCTGAGACAGACAGGAAGGGTCACCAGGCAAAGGAAAGAGACAGGTTCAAAGAGCAGGAGAGCATCATCTCCCTCTTAGGTAAGAAGCAAACCAGACTTCCTAGCTGGCTTCAGAGTTCATTTTTAAACCTTCCACCATATACTGCCTCTAAGCTGGGTTTCAAGAGGGGAATAGAAGCAGGGTCCAGCAAGCAAAGCCGCAGAGCCCTGGAACATCACTGAGTTTCAGACACTGGTCTTTAACCTGGTGGGGGAGTAGAGGGGTGTCATCAGAGGGGGCTGGAAGGAGACAGAACCTGATCAAACCCACTGGAGGCCCTAGGAAAGCGCTGAGCTGGGTCAGAATGCACAGACGACATCAGCAGAGGTGACTATAGCTGCCTTGAGAATAAGAATGAGGTGTGAAGAAACACAGACCAAATGGACATCTCACTGATGACGGACTTAGAGGACTGACAGGAGCACTGGACAGCCAGTGAACTAATGAATAAAAGCCACAGAGCCACACACTGGAGCTGCCTAGAAGCCTATGGGTTAGGTGAGGAAACCTCAAAACCTGAGGGACACACACAAGGAAATACGGCTGCCACAGCTTAGGTGGGACAGAAGTACAACTCTGGACTGTCAGAGCACAGACCACATCTTCTGATTTTTTCCTACTGCAAAGACAGCATCCATTCCAGTTATGTAACAGGCTGGCAACCTGAAGGTCCTCCCAAGGGATCCCTTAGGTTCACGGCCACGCATCTAGAAGAAGCTCCCTACCACCGGCCTCAGAAAGTTCTACAAGTAAGAACTGGAGGGAGAGAGGGCCAAGGAGACTGATGCTCAGGCTTCAGGAAGACTGAGAAAGTAGCTTCTAACTCAAACCAGGTGAAACAAGTTGCAGGGTGTGCTGCTACCATGTAGCAAACACACTTTAAAGTAGTATCAACTTTAAGTGTTTCCAACACACTTCAAATAAGACGTAACAAGAGCTTTTTTGTAAGAACAAAAAATTACCTTTATGAGGGAATCCAAAGACCTAGCAATCGGGGTTTGTAGAACTAAACTGCAACAACCCTAATTCCCTGGGAAATCCTTCACTGCATTTTAAATCACCGAGAAACTATGCAAAGCTCTCACATGCTGACATACATCCAAAACAGTTTGTCTGCAGAAGCAAAAATCAGCAAAGGGACCAGGTAAATGGCACCACACCAGAGCAGCCTCACCTGGGATAATCCCAGACCACACCCCTCGCTGTTGTGTTTCCTTTCAGTCCTTGCTGACGTTGGGTGCGTTCAACTTGCAATGAACTTCTAAGGCCCTCTAGGCTATGTGGAAATACTTAAAATGAACATGACACTTCCAAAGAATTAGTATGTAATTAATAAATGGGATTTTTTTTTAGTGCTATCAGGAAATTTGTAAAAGCCCCAAATGATGCTCTTTAAACTACCGTCTGCCTTGCTCGAATTAAAACATAATGGGCAACCCCACACAAATCACTTCTAAATTCACTAAACGGCATCACTTCCCCAACACCCTACTCCTCTCTTACAGGGACTTTCTCAAAAGGAAGAAGGAAAAGTCAATCGCTACCTTCAACCTGAGTCGTGCTCCTGACAATGCTAAAACAGTACCCAGCTTGGCAGGAATCGCTACACGTGTTTGCACCCCTTTCACCAGGAGTCCCCCCTTTCCTGGTGCGGAAGGAGGAATGAGAACAGTCAGCTTCCCTTTGCGGCGCCCGGAGCGGGATTCAGGGCCCCGCACTGTCAGTTCCGGGACCTGGGCAGCACGCCTGCGAGAGCGTGGAGCAGGGCCTGGGCCTTCCACGTCCATCGGGGCCCGCGGCGGCGCGCACTCACCCCTGGATGCCCGGGCTGTAGGCGCGGCTCTTCCACGGCGTGCCGGGCCGCGGCTCCTGGGCCCCGGGGCCGCCCGCGCCGCTCAGCGTGGCCGCGCGGCTGCCGGACAGCAGGTAGTTGAGGCCGTAGGTGCTGGCCTTGTTCTCGCGTTTCCGCCGGCCCGGGTGGAACTGGTGCTGCGGCGGGGAGCCGGCGGGCGCGGGGCCGCGAGGCCCGGGGTGCCCGTTGGCCGCGCCCGGGCCGCTGGGCGCGCCGTCGGCGAAGCTGAAGAAGGCGCCGCCCGGCCGGCCGAGCGAGGCGCTGCTGGAGGACGATGACGAGCAGCCGGGGCTCTCGGTGCCCGACTCGGCGTTGGACGAGGACGACGACGAGGACGACAGCGACGGTGACTTGTGCAGGCGCCGGGCGCCCTCGGCCGCCGGCCCGAGCGCCGTCAGCAGCGCGGGGGGCAGCGCGGCGGGGCCCGGCGCGGGTGGCGGGGGTGACGCGGCGGGCAGCGCGGAGCCCAGGCCGCCGCCCCGCCCGGCCACCCCCGCCGCGACCGCTGTGTCCAGCGCCGGCGAGTTGAGGCAGAAGTAGGACGCGAAGCCGGAGCCGCCGCGGCCCACGCCCTGCGAGGTCTCCCAGATCTGCATCCACAGGGCATTGGCCGGCCCCTTCTGCTCCGGCTGGATCCAGGCCACGCGCGGATCCATCCACGCGCCGCCCCCGCGGGGCCCGCGCCTCCCGCCGCGGCCCCGCCCCCGCCGCGCCCCGGGTCGGCCGCGCGCACGGGCGGACGGACGGACGGACGGACGGGCCTGGGCCGTGCGGCGCCCGGCTCGGCTGGCGCTCCCGTCGGTGCGGGCGGCTGGCCGGGACAGGCCGCGGCGCGGCTCGGCGCTCGGCACGGCCCGCGGGCGGCTCCGACTCCGGTACGGCTCACGCGGCGCGGGGCGGGCGCGGGGGCCGCGGCGGCGGCGGCGGCGGCGGCGTTGCACTCGGGCCGCGGGGAGAGGCCATCGGAGGGGCGGCGACGGGGCCGAGGGGGCGGGCCCAGGGACCCGCGGAGGCGCCGCCGCCCGAGTGCCGGGTCCTCAGTCACGCTCGCACCGCGCGCTCCGTGCTCCTGCAGCGGCGGCGGCGGCGAAAAGACACCCTCGGCGGCGACAGGGCGCGGGGGAAGGAGGGGGCCGCCGCCTCCGCTCCAATGAGGGGCGGGGAGGCAGCGGGCGGGGGCGGGGAGGAGGAGGCGCGGCCTCCCGCGCGGCCCGCGACGCAGTGCGCACGCGCGGCGATTTCAAATCCTCTATAGACAGCGCCGCCTTGGTTACCGCGCTTGCGCACTGAGCGCCCTCGGCCTCGGCGGGGAGGGCGGTGTCGGAAGGCTACGCGACTGGGAGGGGCTGAGGGGAAGCGGCGGCGGGGACCCTTCCAGACCAGACAGGGCTGGGCCTGGGGGTTGGAAGTGGGGGGTGGGGGTGGAGTGTCGTCGGGCGTGCGGACATGCGCGTTGTGGGGCGGGGTGGGGGGGTAGAGGGGGTGGGCCCTGACCTCGGCCCGGGCCGCGCCGCGCGTGCGCAGGACCGCCTGGCCGCCGGGTGGAAGTTTCCGCGCATCCCGGGGCGGGTGTTGGATGCTGATGAGCTTGGGAAGGGGCCGGTCTCCTAGGAAAACCTTTCCGACCTGTCCGGTCTTTCATTATTGGGCTGCGCGGCGGGTCCGATCCTGCTGCGGTCACTCGCGTCCGCACGCCTGCCCGCCCACGTGCTGCCCGCAGCCAGACAGGTCGCCGGCTGCGGGAGGCGCCGCGGCGGAGCCCCGGGAGCCCACTCTCCGGGGGGTGGCGTGCCAGGATCCTCCTTGCTGGCCCGTGTGCCCCACACGTTTTGTTGCCTTTTACACGTGATTCTCCGTGCAGAGTTGACTCCCCAGGGCGACTCCCCCAGACGAAACAGGCAGTGCTCAGCACCGGACCAGCAGCCTTGTGCGGGGTGGCTGCCCCCGACTGACCGCCGCAGGGGGCGCGGGGAGGAGCGGGGAAGGACAGCAGGACTCTCCCGGAATTGTTCCTGTCCGCGGTCTGCAGTGCCAGTCTCCAGAGTGCGACGGAAGCGGGTTGACCGTAGCGTGGCTCGGAATGCAGCGCCAACCTGAGGTCTGCGCAGCTCATGCTGAGCTGCCAGGTGCGTTTGCTGTGCCGCGTGAGCCCCGCGGCTGCCACAGCGCCCTCCTCAGAGGGAGCCCCGCAAATACACGCGCGGGCCCCGACCCTCAGCTCCTGAATGGAGTCCAGCTCCTGGGCTCCATTGTTTTTAAGCCTCGTGGGACAAGGCCTTTTCAATAGCGTGTTTTTTAAGCTCTCCTGGCCTGCATCCCTGAGCAGCCTCCCTTACTCGGTGCTTGACACTTCAGGTATTGCCCGGACAGAAAAGGTCCTCGTATTGCATTCCAAGGCCTTCGGACAAGTGGTGTTATTAACAAATATGAATGCTTCACTTCAGAAGTTTTTTATTGTACATGTGGAAATTATGACCAAGGATTAGAACATGTGAGTTAAATAAACTACAGAAACTCATAAACAAGTCGAACAGTCTATTTTGGAATTCCTTGCTTTCAGTGGCTCAAGCCAAAATCCTTGAAATCATACCTGGCTCCTTTCTCTCTGTCTGTCTCTGTCTCTCTGCCCTCATGGTCATCTTGGCTCTACTGACAGAAGCATCAAAACCAAACTGCTACCCCTTTCCCTCCCCTTTCCAACTACCACTATTTCTGACCTGATTTATAACCTTGCCTCCCAGAGGGTTTCCTACAAACCATTCTTAACCCCTTCCACATTTTCCCCACACAGGACCTTGGGTGAGCCTTTAAAAAAATTTTAAGATGTTATATTTTAAAAATCAGGTAATCCAGGTGTTCTGCTCAAAGCCCTCCAGTAGCTTTCTTACTCAGCAAAATATAACAACCTTGCTATGACCTGCAAACCCTACCTCATTGTCTTTCTTCCTCAACCTCCCCCCTTCTCTCACAGCTCTTCCCCTACCTGACCCAGCCTGTATCACCCACAGGTTGGCACAGTGCAGTCCCTGGGCCTTTGCATTGGTTGTTCTAGTTGCCTGGCATGCTTTTCTTCCATGCATCCACATGGTGTCCTTCCTACCCTCTCTCACACCTTAGTGGCTTCCAAGTAGCCCTACTTGAGCTGCAGACTTCATCCTCAACATCCCCTATCGCCCTTCCCATTAGTTTTCTATGCCTACATAAGTCACCAATTGGGTGACTTAAAAGAACTCACATTTCTGGAGTCCAAAAGTCTAAAATCAAGGCCTAAGCAAGGCCATACTTGCTCACTCGCTCCCTCTGAAGGTTCTCAGGGAGACTGGTTCATGCATTCCTCTAAGTTCCTGGTGTTCTTGGCATTCCTTGTTTGGTAGATTCATCTGCCTCCGTCATCACGTGGCACTTTCCTGTATCTGTGTCTCTGCTTGTAAGACGCCAGTTGTCTTGGATTAGGGCAAACCCGATGACTTCATCTTAACCTGATAACAGTGGCAAAGACAGCTACATCCATGGTAAAGACCTGGACATTATCTGGGGAGACACACTTATTTCCACCATCTAATACATATCTTATTTATCTGACTCATCTGCATTTGTCTACCCCACTCAGATATAAGGTCCACAAGGAGAACCATGTGTGTCCTTTGCTGTGCACCAGCTCCAGGACTCAGTGACATGTGGTCAGGTCCTCAGCTGAATGACCAGTAGGCGTGAACATGGCGGTGCCCGTGCCAACTTTCAGGACCTACCCAGGTCATCCTCGTTTGTTTCTCCAGCACTTGAGTTTTTTCCTGATTGCCTCAAGCTCTGTCTTTGTAGTTGGCCTTTAGCTAATCCCTCTTCATTTGATTCATCAGCCATCAAACAACTTTTTAAAATTAGAACAAGGGCTTGGATATTTATATATTTTATCATAAATCTTCTACATAAATTAAAAGCAATATATCTCTTAATGCAAACCAAGAACCAATACTTAGTATAAAATGCAGTGAGACCCTGAGCAAGGGAGGTCTTGCTCTTTGCTTATCAGTTTCCACAGAGAAGCCCAGCACTTTCCCTTTGGGGTTCAAACATACTCCTCTCTCTCTCCTGATACTGGGGAAGGAGCAATGGTAGACATTATACTATGGTTTTAGTGATTTGTTCCCATGAAAAAAGTTTATCCCATGAACTGCCAGGCCAGAATCAGCAATGCTGGTCAAAATGCACACATGGAATTTATGTAAGGCCCATCCTGCTTCTTTAGGAGTATGCCCAGGAATCTCTATTTTAAACAAACTCCCTGAATTTTTTTTTTCTGGACAGGGGAGTTGAACTCAGAGCCTCACACTTGCTAGACAGGTGCTCTACCACTTGAGCCACTCTTCCAGCCCTTTTTGTGTTGGTTATTTTTGAGATAGAATCTCACTTTATACCTGGGCTGGCCTGGACTGCAGTCCTGTTTGTGGTCCCCTGCATAGCTGAGATGACAGGTGCGCCACTGCACCTGGCCATCAGTTAAGGAAGGGTCTTCCTAACTTTTTGCCCATGTTGGCCTTGAACTGTGATCATCCCAATTTTTGCCTCTCAAGTAACTAGGATTATAGGCTGGAACCGCTCAGTTTGCTCTCTGAGTAATTGTTAAGTGCTGTGAAATTTTAAAACCTCCGCCAAGACTGGATTTCCCAAACCCAATTGCTCACAAGTGCTGAATAGGTAATATAAGTAACTAAAAAAAAAAAAAAATCAAGGCATCGGTATATTAGTCAGTTACTGCTGAATAACAAACTACTCTCAAACAAATATACCCCAGTGCCGCCTCCCCGACAAAATTAAAATAAGTGTTGAATATTTCTCAAAGTCTCTTAGCTCAGTGGTTCTCCTGCTCAGTACTGAGGCTTGAACTCAGGGCCTCACACTTGCTAAGCAGGTGCTGTGCCAGTTGAGACACTCTTCCAGCCCAATTTTTGTGTTGGGTTTTTTTGAGATAGGGTCTTGCAAACTATTTGCCCAAGCTGGCTTCAAACTGTGCTCCTCCTGATCTCAGTGTCCCAAATAGCTAGGATTACAGGTGTGAGCCACCGGTGCCTAGCTCATCTCCTCTTTTTATAAGGATACCAGTCATTGAATTTAAGGCCCATCCTAAATCAAGGACAATTTCATATAAGAGCCTTAGCTAATTACTTCTGGAAAGACTCTCTAAATAAGGTCCTAGCTTGAGGTGCTCTGTGGATGTGAACTGGGAGAGGACACTGTGCAAGCTACTTGAGAAGCTCAAACAAAAAAGGAGGGTTATTCGGCTCACATTGCAAGGGATCCAGAGACAGACAGCCATTGGCATGATAGGCCAGTGCCCAAGAATGTCAAAGCTCACCTGTGTGTAATTCCTCTGGCCTTAGCCGACCCCAGCCCTCATGTCATGCTTAAGGCAGGAAGGAGAAAGGAGCGAGCATGTGACCCTTTTACCAGAAAAGCACAAATTCTCAAAGAAGCCCCCCACACTCCATTCTCTTGTTGATTAGAGCTGGCCGCAAGGCCACCCTATCACAGAAGTGGGAAATTGAGCACAAACCAGTCATGAGCCATAGCTTGGGCTGAATTCATGCCTATGGCCCTGTCCACAAAAGTAGATCTGTTAGCAAAGATCCAAGATTACTACCCCAATCTTCTGAATTTGGTCCATTCGAGTCTTTCTGAGAGCCTGTTCTGACAAAACCCGGATTTCAGGTCAACCTTGAACAAGGTGATCCCATGGGATATGGCCACCCTCTGATTTTTTGTCAGGGTGGCCAGATAGACTCCTCCCCCACCTCGCTGCATAGCACAGTTGTCAGCTCAGGTTAATTTTGTCTCCATGGGGGCAGGTGGCAATGTCTGGAGGCATTTTGATCATCAACCAGGGAATGGATTAGTCATACACAGATGACCAACAGTCTCTGTGTGAGGGCCCAATGAGGCTTTCAGTGGAAAAAACACAGAGATGTGCCTGGGTGCATACATGGACTCATGACAGGGGACACAGGAAGGGAATCAGGAGGTGTCACCATACTGAACCAAGAAGATGCAGAAAACTCACCTAACATAGGAAGAACATTCCAGGTGGAGGCATGGCAAGAGAAAGGAGGACAGAAATGCCCCTGATTCTCAGTGACTGGGGCCCAGATGAGGTAGCAGAAAACTAATGAGGTGGGCAGTGGCCAGGCATGGGAAGACCCGGGGGTCACTGTGAAGCCCTTTGGCTGCATTTGGGGACCCCATTTAAAGATTTATACCAGGGTTGGTATGCTCTGGCTGTTTTAGGAATCCCAGTGTTTCTTAACAGCTGGGATTGGGAGAGATGGGGATGAGGGAGAAGGCACGTCCTTTTGGCAGAAGTAGAAAATCAGCAGTAGGCACAATGTTAGGTGTGGAGAGGATTCAGGAGAAGATAAACTCAAGCCAGTACCTGCAGTTGCTGTGGGAAACAACCATATTGTAATGGTGACACAGCTTGATTGTTATTCCCACCCTAGTCACTGCAGATCAGAGATGGGGCCAGGAGTTGTGGGGAGGAGGGCTCCACCCAGTCATTCAATTTTTGTGCCATTCCCCAGGGCCTGGGAGTTCTCTTCAAGCTCTCTGCAAAGAGCCAAGAGGGAAGGAAAGAAATACGATGAGGGATCCTGCAGGAAACCTAAGGACCAGACCTGGGGTGACAGCACATCCTTTGCACATAGAACTCAGGCATTTGTCCCACCCAGGGTGAGGAAGGTCTGGAAAATGAAGTCCAGCTAAGAGTCCAGAGCAAAAGGAACTGGGTCTGGCACACATACAGCACTGACTCTGCCATGAAATGTTTAGGAGATAAAGTCATCCATCAGGATTCTATAATTGATTCAACATGGAGATGAGAGAGAGGGAGGCCTGAGAGCTCATGTTCCCACCCAGGGCACTGGGGCAGGATGGCTCATGTACCAGTACAGGAGCAAGACCACACGTGGTCGGTCACAAAGCACCATGGAGCATGTGACATTGACTGCCAGTTTTATCGTGTGACCAGCACTTCATTTATAACAGAAATAAATTTAAGGAAGAGAAATGCTTCTTATATTTATTTGTTAAAAGTGTGTATAATCTACAATGTAAAAGGACAAATAACTTGAGAGTAAAACAGGATCTTCATTTTTCAGTACTTTTTCCTCTTCTCCTAAAGACCCTTCCTTCTTTGTCTCTCCTGGTTCTCTGGCTTTGGTCTGAGGTGACAGCTGACAACCAGAAGCAATGTCTGAATGCTGATGTTATATGCCAGCTCTGTAGGCATACCAATCCCAGACACTTCCTGCAGCTAAGTCACCCATGTCTCAGTGACAATCTAGTGCCCACCTCCCTGCACAGGCTCCAGGAGTGAGTGAACTGTGGCTGACCTCACAGATAGGCAGACCTAGGTGAGTAAACCCAGCTTGTCCAGCTTCAGGAAATTTGCAGAACCCTTCCTCTGTTTTCAGAGTCCATAAATAGGGCATACAGCCCATTCCCAACCTCAGATCTCTTTCTATTAAGAGCAAGAGCTGTGTAGCCAGTTGACCTGCCTGAAATCCCAGTGCCACTTCGCGGCTGTGTGGCCTTGGGCAACCTCTCTGGCCCACTTTCCTCATCTGCAGGACAGGGATGACTCTTGTAACTCATCCTGGATTGTGTGAAGATTAAAAGAATTCCATCATGGAGTGCTTACAAGAGGGACTTCTCATAGTACCTGACCTCTTGGTGTTTTAGAGACAGTTATTTCTCTACAGTTCTTTAGGAAGCTGGAATTCCCTTCCAGCCTTCTATACTTCTCGTCTCTTCCTCTATGTGCGTCAGAAAGGCAGTCAATGGATCTGTTCCCTGCTTTCTGCTTGGTTGAGTCTCCTGCTTCTCCATTAATGGAAGAGAATAGCTCTCTGCTCCCAACTGTAAGGAATGAATTAATTTTTCTATCTCTCCAACTGTTCTGTATTCCCTGCCCAACCCTTTGGGTGCCTGTTCTATTGTTCAAGCCAGGACTTTGGGGGATACACTTTAAGCACCTTAATTTCTAGTCATTGCTAAACTGGCACTTGAGTTATTAACTTCTATACATGGAATTTAACAACCAGATGCAAGAGCAGCCTCACAAGACTCCAGAGCAGAGGAGAGCTGCCCTTGAGTGTCTGCATCACAGCCCAGGCCTTCTCAACTGCACAGTAAGAGGCAAAGACCTGGAGGGTTTTAGGCCCGGCAGTTGAGATCCAATTTGTGTTTTCTAGAGGGTCTGCATGCTATGTGGAAAGGAATGGGGGGTGGGGGGTGACAGTACTCAGAAGCATCATAGCATTTGAAGGAGAGCCATCAGGACTCATGGATGGGAGAATGAGGCAGGAAGAAGAGCCAAAGTTCTACCCATGCCTGTGGCCTGAGCAATGGATAGAACACTTATTTCCTAATTTAGGGGACACAGGGTGAAGCAGGAGGCATCTCCTTAGGAAATGTTAGGTATGAGGTATCCTTTGGGCATCCCTGGGGAGATAGCCAGGAGGCAGCTGACACACAAAGCTGCATTTAGGAGAGCACTGGGCCTGGACAGGCCCCACAGGGAGCACACACTTCCCCGGGTGAGTTAACAGGCAGAGCTTGGTGAACTGAGCACAGGGAAGGTGTGGATCAGAGCAGCAGAAGAGCCCGTGGGACCAGGCTGAGAGTCCGAGAGGGCAGAGGGAGTTTTTTGTTTTTTTTTTTTTTTTTTTGGGGGGGTGCTAATCATTGGTCTTTGTGTCTCAGCTGCATGATATTTTCAACCTGCTTAAATTTCTAAGTAAGTTTGAGACATATGTTATAATTACTCAATAAAATATATGGGTATTACTGCACTCGGGAACTGGCTCAAGTCCACTGAGGCCTAAAAATAGCAAGTTTACAGACCTGCAGATTCTTTCCTTATGACAGCAAGGACTTGTACACCCGCCGGCAGCCCAGAGGCCAAGGCCCCACTTCAAGACACAGACAGAAGAAGGCTGGGCTTGGAGCCTGGCTGGCCCAGACATTTCCAGGGAATCATGGGCTGCCAGAGGCAGGCAATGACCAGTGCTCTCAACATCCACCAATAGCCCATTCTTGTGAGCAGGGCTCCTTCCTTCTGGACTGTTCCTTCTGAATTTCACTTTTTTTCTGAGTTTTAGTCATTTCACAGATGGTGACCAGAGCCACACATCATAAAGGGTGGCATCAATGACAAGTGGAGAACACAGGATGACCACGCTAAACATGATGGCACCTGGAAAATGAGTGAGTAATGGAAGAATTCCATTTCTGAGGACTTGAGTCTTATTGAGGAGCCTCGGGGTCTCCCTTACAGACCACTCGCTGCAATAATGGCACTTGAGCACCAGCAGAAAAATGCCAGGAGGATGTTAGGAAAGCACCATATGAGAGGACAGTGTTGGTCACTGGTGTCCTCTCATACTTCCTTGAGTTGGAGGAGTGTTTGATTTTGCCTGTGATGGGCCTCCATGTGGCTCCAGAGCCTGGAGATTCTGTGGGAGAAGTTTGAGGGCCCTGACTCTGGATCTGGACTGTAATCTGCAATTGTACCCCACTATCTTGGAATTCTAGAGAGGGAGCCAAGAAGACAGAGTCTCCTCACATGGGACCTAAAGGAGGTCCGTGGCTGCTGGGGCCTCCCTGTGTTCCACTGGTCTTTCCTTGCACACAGGCCTTGAAGCGGGACATGGCCTTCTTTGGTGTGGCCTTGAGATCGCCCACCTACCATCACAGGACATCACAGTAGTGCTTCTGGAGCAGGGAAAGTGGTCAGGATGTTTGACTAACACCCCTGGCCCAAGGCATTCTTTGTTAAGTCCACACTATGTTACTTAAACATTCTAAGTAAAAATCACTTTGCAAGTTAGCTTTTGCTCATTTGTGCTGCCGGGATGATGTCAGTGGCTGACAGGAGTGACATGGTACATGTTGTTAGCGGCTTTTCTCCCTGGCACTGCTTCCCATCCTTTCATTCCAGATCCAGGCTGGCAGGGCAGCCCACCTGTCACACAGCAGGGGAAACCATGTACCAGCACTCCAGACTCAGCTGGGATGTGGCAATGTCACATCAAACCCCATCTCATCAGTGGCCTCAGTGGCAGGGCACCGCACTGAAGTCATGCAGTAGTAGAATGTGTGGTCCTCTGACAGCAACGGAGGGGGAATAACTGAGAAGCTCTAGTAGCATCTTCCGCAATTCCTCTGGGCAAAAGAGTGCTGCTCCCCCACCTGACTGCACAGCTCACCACTGACCCAATCCATAAGTACCGGCTCAAGTTGGCACTTGAGGTTTTGGCCCTTGAGCTAATAAGTGCAGCACTGAATCTTGCCTCTGTCTGGCTAACTTTAAAAACAGCCATTAAGAAATTGATTATTTTTTTATTGTAAAAAGATTGGTGGCTATTCTGACTTCAGGATAGCTAGAAACAAGAAAAAAAATTATCTTGTGGTCAATTCCCTCTGTTCTTATATGGATAAATTCATCCATCCATGTAGCTATTATACACTCAACAAATCTACATAGAGTTCCTTCCATGTGGGGGGTGCAGGATGCCCTGTGGTGAAGGGCAGGGATACTCCACCCCCTTGTGGAACTTTCCATCAGAAGTCAGCCTGAGGCTCAGGTCAGACCCAGGTGGTGGTCCCCAGCACCATGCCTATGTGCTTCAGAGCATGTGTTAAATGTTGTGTGTGGTCAGTTGCAGTGGTGCTCACACCAGGAGCAATGAATAGAAGGTCAGCCAACTCAGAGGGACATGAACTTCGTGTTCTCCATCAATTGTTCTGCAGTGAAAGAGTTTCTAAGGAACAGAAATAACAGAGAAGGAGCACCCTTGGCACAAATCATCATTGCATTGTGTAAACATGTGGTGTTCTTTCAGGGTAAGCGTGTGTTCCAGAGTCCCTTCCTCATTGTCCGTGATCCAGCATCTGGCTGCATCCCTTGTTGGATCTCTTGGTCCCACTTCCTCCCTTTCTTCCCTTGCCTCCCTATCCATGCTGTGCCCTTGCCACCACCTCTCTGGCATGCTACCCCTCCGAGCCCCTTCAGACCTGTGACTGCATCCTGCTTCCACACTGAGGGCTAAGCACTGGCCTCCTGTCTGCAAGCTGTTTACTTCCCTTGCTCCCACTTGATCCTTGAATCTGTCTCAGCTGTCCTCTGGGAAGCCCTGTTCTTTGTCGCTGGTCCTTTGCACAAGGCTGGTTTTATTGTGGGTTTGCTCATATTTCTGCATTAACTATATACCTGGGGACAGGTACAGCACCAACCCTGTCCATTTGTATTTTTTTGCGATAAGGTCTCACTATGTAGCCCAGGACAATCTTGAATTCACTATGTAGCTAAGGCTGGCTTCAAACTTTGATCCTCCTGCTAGGATTACAAGTGTAAGCCACCATGCCCAGCTTCCCTGTCCACTCTTCTATAATCAAGCTCAGCAGAGGACCTGTCAGAGAGCTATGTCCATGTGTAGCTATTGACTGAATAAAAGAACTGGCATTTGCATTCCTCCCAACTTGGATGTCAAGCTCCATGCCAGCCTTATTTCAACCACTTACCCACTTGATAAAGCCTAAAATCTAAATCTCACTATCCGAGAGATAGGCTGGCATGTAAGTTCAGGGGCCCCCAATTTCTGGAAGCTTCCCTCAACTTTATCTTTGCTTCTTTCAGTACAGCTGGAGCTTTCCAGACTCAAGTCCAGCTCAAGCCTTTGGAAAGCTTTCCTGGCCACATCCTTCTGCTGTGATTGAATTAGGAGGTAGAGATTTGTAGTCATTGTGACAATTACTGCCATGATTTTGAAAATGAGTGATAGAGCTTCTCCTTATTGCCTCAAATTATATTAACTTATTCTCATTGCTTTGAATAAATGAATACTATAGTTAAGTAACTGCAATATTTAATGCTTGACTCTCTGGCTAAATGTCCCAGGTGAATTTCAGACTTGGTCACAGCAGGAGCCTGGCCTCTGGGAGTGTAAACCCTTGCTGGCCCCAGCTCTCCTGGCCTTCACTCAATTAATCCAGGCTCGTGTGGTTTGGATTTGCCCAATTCTCTACTCAACTTTGTCATTTGTGGGTGGGTGAGACCAAGTCTTCTTGGGATTGTAGCAGGATCCCCAGCTCCCCAGAGCACAGAGTTTCCTAACAGCAATGAGATCTTTGGAAAAACAAAAACAGACAAAAAACTAAGAGAAAGTACCAAACTAGAAAGAGAGAGGCATTATTCAGTTGCAAATGCTCCAAACAGCAGAGGGCTGAGACAGGACCACAAAAGCACTCAAGTCTGTAAATACTTAAGGAGTTCTCAGCCAAGGGTGCCAGGCCCTGAACCTGCCCACTTTCAGATAGAGGTGAGCCAAGAAGATGAGAGGCACAGGTGCTCACACCCAGCTGAGATGGTAAGCAGTTATTAAGCAAAACTCTGAAGCTTGAGCTTGCTTTCTCACAGGAAACTGAGAGCAAAAGGAGGAATGTTCCATCTGCAACCTTGGTTTCATTGAGGTCATTCATTTCATTCCTTTTGCAGTGGAACATGTGCATTTCAACTGGGATGCTATTTTTTATCAAGATACAGAGTGAGCAGGGCTAAGTTTCTTCCAGAGAAGCTGGACTCTTCAGGGGATGCTCTGGACATACTTTAGAGACAAGGGTCATAGCACATGTCTTCCAGAAGGCAGAGGCTATGACAGGGAAAGAGGACAACTCTCATCTCTTTGTTTTACCATTAATTTCCAAGGAGGAGCTAGTGAAGTCTGGAGTGTTACAAGAAATATATACATAAAATGCTGTGACAATGCTATTCATTAATGAATGTTTGATGAGTGACAGACAGATGCATCTGTTTCCAGTCTAAACAATAAAATGACAAACCATGGATGGTTCTCAAATTATTTCAGGGAGGAGATAGAAAGTTCTATTCCAAAGCACCACATTTGCACAATGTCCAAAGGAAACAGTACATGCTGCCCAGGGAAAGGCATTTCCAGAATTCAGGTTTTTAAAATAACTGTGAACAATTACTGCCAACACCAGCAAGTTATTTATGTTCTGCTAGTTAATGTTTTTAAAGCTAGTTTCATTCGAATGACAACCTCTCAGGGCCTAAAGTTTTTTGATGTTTCAAATGTGACATAAAAATGGCATTTATGATCAATTTAAGCCCATTACCGGAAAAATCCTCTAAATGTGTAAGGGTTTTTGTACATGTATGTGAGAGAGTGGGTTTGAGGGCAAAACATGCATACCATTTCTAAGTGATGGCTGTGAACATAAAACAGTGCTTCAGTGGTTAGTATTGTCAAATTGAATCATGAGCAGAGAGAGATCCTCCACAAATGAGTTAAAGTTTATTCTGGAGTCCCATGGTAAAGAGACAGCACAAATCAAAGAGGCTGAAACAAGGGGAAGCCTTTCAAGAAAAATAAGGACGGTACAAAATATTTTGAAACAATGATCTTTGGCTGCAAGGATCAATCGCACAGGCTGTGTCAGCCTGAGGTGAAACAGACAGGCAGGCAGAAGTATTCTCTGTGTAAGTGGCCATTGTCCAGGGTCGTGCATTTCACAGAGACTTTTGTGATAGATACTGTCAGACAGCCATAAAGAACACTTCACAACCCTCCAGCTTTGTTTATTTATTTTTTGTTGGGGTTGACACAAGAGACTCCATTTTGATGCTGGCACAGATCATCCAAAATGGAGGGAAGAACTAGTGATAGAATACTTATTTCTGATTTTGAGTCATGCTTAGAATTTCCTCACCCAATCAAATACATACATTCATTTCCCATATCCCCTTTATATTTTATATTTAAGACTAATGCATTTCAGATTTATTTTTGTGAAAGACATGAAGTAGAAAATCTATTATTTATTTATTTATTTTACAGTACTGGGGCTTGAACTCAGGGCCTACACCTTGAGCACTCTACCAGCACTTTTTTGTGATGAGTTTTTTCGAGATAGGGTCTCAAAAACTATTTTGCCAGGGCTGGCCTCAAACTGCGATCCTCCTGATCTCTGCCTCCTGAGTAGCTAGGATTACAGGTGTGATTAGTCATTCATTCCAGTATACTATTTTTCCAATGATAAGATTATGACATAATAAATTCTTGCAAACACTTAAGTATTTTTCTAAAGTTTCTATTCTGTTCAAGTGATTCACTCTTTGACCAGAAAAATACATTTTAATTATTATTTAATTATTGCATTTAATTTTAGATTATAAATCACTATGTTTAATATCTGGCAAGATACCCTTCTCCAAAAATTGAATGTTATTTTTTAATTATGTGGTCCAGGAAATGTATTATGCAAGGTAAATGTTGGAATTACTTTGGTTAAGTTCAAAAACAAAACTACAATGGAGTTGCATAAATTTAAATGTGTTGAATTACATGACATCTGTAGTTCCTATAAATCAATTTTATGAAATTGTATCTAAGTATATATAAGAATTAGCAAAGTCTCTTACCCAAATGAGTACTGTCTTCACTTATTCAAAAGTTTTGTCTTAAACTGAAGTATTAATTACTTTGCTGTGACTTTGTACATTCTTCCTCAGCTCATTACCAGCATCTGTGTACTTTCAATCGCAAATGTGTGCATGATGTTTTCAGGTTTTGTTTATTATCATTACTGTTGTACTGGGGTACATGTGACATTTACAGAAGAGCTTACAATATATCATAGTTGACTCACCCCCTTGTGCATGATTTTTTTAACTTTATTAGTTATTGCTGTTACCTTAGAAATTTACTAATTTCTATGTGTTGGATTAGTAAACAGTCACACAACTGGAGGTTGTTGTTAAAGTAGTTTTAATTAGTTGACTTTCTTGTGTTTTATAGGTAGATAATCAAATTGCCTGTGCAAACAGGGAATATTGTCTCCTACTTTGTACCACACAGCTTCACATTTTTCCTTTCTTATACCATCATCTAAAACTTTCAACTCAATGGCGAGTCAGGGCAGCGATAGGAGATATTTTCTTTTCTTGATTTTGATGGGTGTATCCCTGCTTCTTATTGCTAAACATACTTTGATTACTGAGAAAATTACATTATTTCCAGTTCTAGAAGCTTTTTTAATATTCAGAAATAAATGTTATGAAATACCTGTTTCATGTTTATCAAATTATCCTACAGTCTTTCTCCCTTGACCTATTTATTCATTCAAGAACTATAGAACAAGCTGGGGATAGAGCTCAGTGGTAGAATACTTGCCTAGTATGCACAAAGTCCTGGGTTTGATTCCCACCCATGAAGGAAGGGAGGGGCGAGGGAGGGTTATACAGTCATTGCATTTATGGCAAATTATCCTCGCTCTCCAGCAATACTATCTACTTAGGCCTGGTACATTATTCCTGTAATATGCTACTAATCAGTAAATATACATCAGTAGTTTATTAACATTTTCACATCTGTAATAATTTTATGTAATTTAAATAGTGGTAGTTATTCCTTAAAGATTTCATGACAATGGGGGACTGGAGGAATGGTTCAGTGGTAGAGTGCTTGCTTAGCATGTGGGAGGCCCTGACTTCTATCCCCAGCACTACAAAAATTATGTGTATTAGTGCAATTGTAATATGTATTACATTTGTATACATATTATATGTATCATGATGATGATTTATACAATTATCTGGTCACAGAAACATTGAAGACAGATTTTTGATAAATGGTAAATGCTCTTTCTGGTACTGCATTTCTTATCAAATCCATCTGAGTTATTTGCATCTTTCTAAAAAAAACATCCATTTCATCAGGGTTCTAAAGTTTACATAGCATAAACTTCTGTTTCTTCCAATTTTCTTCACATATCTAAATCATTTTTGCCTTTTAAAATGTTCTTTTTTGGTGACTAGAGATTCGTTACAATTGTGTATTAATTCTGAACTGTAAAATTTAATAACATAAAATGTCCTTCTGTGCTCTATTCAATTCCCTTAGCCTCATATATGTATCACAATTGTATCAGAAACATGAAATTCTATTAGTACTATGGAATAACAGTGCTTATTCAGATGTGGGAGTCACTCAGAGGGTGAAGGTCTGGAAAAAAGAGATGGAGAGTCAGAGAAGTGATCCTTCACCTGCTCACTTGGAGCACGAAAGCTGGTGGACATGTGAAAATCTGCTGTCTAGCCAGAGAGCTGGGTTCACAAGGGGCAAGCGCATGGTGTGGTCTGGGAAAACTACTGCCTCTGAGAGGTGGTGCTTCTGAGTAATTGCTGCCTGTGCCAGTCCATAGCCATGCACCCGCTGTGCACTGGAGGCATGGGTGGTCAATAGAGCCAGCAGTAAGTGCGGTGAATCAAATCCTGAGCAGGAGAGAGTGAAGACAAGCTAGGGTCTACCAGTTATCTCTACATTTGTCTGTAACTATATCTGACCACGGCAACCTTCTAAGGTGGGTGATATGTCCTTTCTAAGGTTAATGGCTTCCACCTCATGAATCACAAGATTTTGAAGTCCACAAGCACTTCTTTGTTAGTCTGCTCTAACCAGAGCCATACAGAGCAGGTAGCTCCTAGGAAACAGTCCTCAGCTGTCACTAAGCATATAGCACAAACCAACCCACATTGAATAATAATTTGTCTGATACTAATTTATAATTACTGCTTTCATTTTGATACCTGTATATGTTTTTCCTGATCTTATAATGAGAAATATTTAATAAAAACATAAGTGCTCTAGATAACTACTGTAAGAATAGCAGAAGTATATTTAACCTAAATGTTAGTATAATGAAAACAAAATAATAAGTATACTGAAATAAGTCATAAGAAGTCATGAAAACAGAAAAAAGTACACAGAGCAAATGGATCAAATAGCAAGCAAATAGTAATGTGATGGATATAAACACAAGTATATCAGTAATTACATTAAATATAAATGCTCTAAATGCCCTGAGAAAAATATTAGGACTGTCAGTTGATGCTTTGAAAGTCTAATTATACACTGCTCACAAGAGACAGACTTTAATTTATCAGTACACAGAAAAATGGAATGGAAAAAGATATGCCAGGAACATCAAAGCAAAAGGAAACTGTAGTGGTGTTAGACAGAGTTAACCTAAGGCAAGAAAAGTTACTACACATAGTAACATTTAAAAACAAGGGGTGGGGCATGGCTCTCCAGTGCTGGAGTACTGGTCTAGCAAGCTGAGTTCAAATCCCGGTATCTCAAAAAAAAAAAAAAAAAACTCAGTGGGCCAAGTGTGGCTCAGTAGTAGAGCCCTTGATTAGCATGCAGAAGGCCCTAGGTGAGATCCCCAGCCCTGCAAAAACAAAATAAAAGTGACAAGGGATCAGTGCACCAAGAGGATATCATAAATCATAATCCATATGCATCTAATAGCAGAACTTCAAAGCACATAAAAAGCAAAATTGGCAAAGCCTGAAGGATAAGTAGGTGAATCCACACTCATAACAGAAGATTCTAACTATTTTTTTCCAAGCAGACATAAAAGGCAGGTAATTTTATCACAGTTAGCCAATTTGGCCTAACATATACAGAATATTACACTCTAAACTCCCAGAATACACATTCTTTTTACCTGCATGTGAAGGATTTACCAAAACTGATCATGGTGGGCAACAAAACAAGCCTTAAAATGTTCAAAAAATTAAAATAATAAAAAATTCTCTGACCACAGTGGAAGGAAGTGGGGGAAAAAAGAAACTGAACTTCTATAGTTCTAAATAACCATGGGGAAAGAAGAAATCAGGAAATCATCAGAGAATATTTAAAACTAAATGACTGTGATGATAATGTAACATATTTAATAGAAAAATTTATAGCCTGAAATTCATGTTACAATGGAAGAAAGGTCGACAATCTAAGTTTTCATCATAATCTCAAAAAACTGGGAAAAGAATAGCAAAATTTCAAAATAGAAGAAAGAATACAAGTTAAACAAAACAAATGGAACAATGAATAGAAAGTAAACCTTCAACAGGAAATAATCAACAAAACAAAAAGCCCACTCCAACACAATATTAGTAAAATTGATAAAAAAGGGAAAAGAAAAAAAATCTATAACCAACTTGATATACTGGTGTACACCTGTAATCCAAGCATTCACAACCTGAGGCTGGAAGGTCATGAGTTCAAGGCTCACCTGGGATATAGAGTGAGAGCCTGGTTCGAAAACAATAAAAACACAACCTTAGAAATGGAAGAGAAGGAAAACTGACTACATTACAGCCATCAATCTTACACTGTCCTTGAGAGGACAGAGGAGGGGGACATCTCTCAAGTCATTTTTGAGGACAGCATAATCTTGCTACCAAATCTGTCATGGATGTTATAAAACAGAAGCATTATGGTCCAATCTCTCTTAGGTATCCAGATGCAAAAATCCCAGATAAAATATAAGTTAATTCTAACAACATGTAAAAATGATGATACAAGTCTCATTTGCATTGATTGCAATGTAAGATTGTAAGTCAACCTGTGTGATTTTCTACAATATAAAAAACAGAAAAACCATATGGTCATCTAGATAGTTGCAAAAAAAAACATTTTATAAGACTTAACACCTATTCATAATTTTAAAAAACCCTCTTGGAATACCAAGTATAAAATGGTGCATCTTTAATCTAATAAAAAAAACTAAACTTAATATAATTTTTAAAACTTTTCCCATGAAATGAGGAATGAGCAAGGTTGTCCTTACCACACTCACACCCACCATTGTGTTAGATATAAGCCAAGAAAGAAAAAGACAAAAAACATAAAGAAATAAGCCCATTATTTGCTGATGAAACAAACATGTATGTAGATAAGCACTCAGATCAATAACCAAATTCAACAAGATCAGTGAATACAAAATCAGTATACCAAATGATCAATTATATTTCTACATATATCAACAATAAACAGGTAAAATATGAAGTTTAAAAACTACACTTACAGCCAGGAATAGTGGTACACACCTGTAATCCTAGCACGCAGGAGGATGAGGCATGAGTTTAAGGCCAGCCTAGACTATATAGTGAGAGCCCATCTCAAAACCAACCAAACAAAAATACATCATTTACAATAGAATAAAAACAAAATACATAGAGGTAGATATACCAAAAATAGGTAAGTCTTCGCATTAAAAACTGAATCAGGAGAGGCTTATCATCTTCACGGATCAGGAAAACCGGCATGGAGGTGAGAACAACAGTCCTCTCATACCTCAATCCCAAGTAGCACTCCAGCATGTTTATTATTGCGAAGACCCACTTCTGCTTCTAAAGTTCACAGAAATGCAAAATCCTAAATTAACTAAGGGAAGCTTGAATTAAAAGAGCAAAGTTGGAGACCTGTGGACCCCAGCACTTTCCCTCAACCTGTTAGCGACAGCTTTTTGTTGATGATGCTAAATAGCACACGCTTGAGCTTCTTTTAAAGAAAGTTCCGAAAGGTTTTCTTCCTGACCGTGGGGCCATGTACCATTTATGATGTTATTCTGATTGATATCTTCTGCTTACTTGCATTACTTTTTTTTTTGGCAGAGCTGAGAATTGAACTCAGGGCCTTGTGCGTGCCGGGTAAGCCCTCTACCACTGAGCTTCTCTCCAGCATCCTTCTATTTTCTTGTTCTTTGAATTTATCTTTTACTTCTTTGTTGTTTCCTCCCTTCTTTAAAGATTTCCTTTTTCTTCTATTGCTGCTGCAATGAATCACCACAAACTTAATGACTTAAAATCCTATAAACTATCTTGCAGCTCTAGAGATCAAAAATCCAAAATCATTTTTGTTGGCTGAAATCAAGAGCTCAGCAGGGCCACTTTCTTCTAGAGGCTCTGAGGAGCGAGTCAGTCTCCTTGTCCTTTTCAGCTTCTAGTGGATGAAAAATCCAAGCCCGCAGCCTTCGCTTTTGGTCCCTTCCTCCTTCCTCAAGGGGCCTCACTCTGTCCTCTGTTGCTACATCTGACCCTCTGTTGGCTCTCCTCTGCCCCTGACCCTGTTGCTTCCATCTTATAAGGACTCTGGTGATGACATTGAACTACGAGGAAGTCATTGCCTGTTCCTGTGGTTTCCAGTGTATTCCCTGCACTTTCCTGTACTAGCTTCAAGGTTTCAGGTCTGATATTAAGGTCTTTAATCTACTTTGAGTTGATATTAGCACAGAATGACAAACATGGATCTAGTTTCAGTTTTCTGCAGGCGGATAACCACTTTTCCCAGCCACATTTGTTGAAGAGGCTGCCTTTTCTCCATTGCATATTTTTTGTCATTATTTTATTGAGGATTTTTACATCAATATTCATTAAGGAGATTGGCCTGTAGTTCTCTATTTTTGGATGTGTTCTTGTTCAATTTTGGAATGAGTGTAATACTGGCTTCATAAAATGAATTAGGCAGTGTTCCTTCCTTTTCTATTTTAAAAAGCTCAAACAAACAAACAAAAAGGCTGAACAAAAACAGTTCAGAGGAACATGATGGCATAGGGGATCCTAAGACAATGTGCAGTTTTCTGCTAGGCTTTATGCACAGGGTGCTTTTGATGCTCATAAGTCTAAACCAGAGCATTGCCTTCACAGGCAAGAACAGCACAACTCCAAGGGTTAAATGTTCTTCCTAAGATGTCAGCCTCGGGTGGGCTGAACTCAAAACCAGTCCCTTGCCCCTCGATAGTCTTGGTCCCTTCTGGGCTGTCCCCAGGCCAGCTCTTGGACTATACCCCGTGTGTGGGTGAATGCAGGCCTCGGAGATAGGCACTTACATGTTAACAGAGACACTTTTACCTCGCCTCTAAATTTCAGTTGTTACACTATATAATCTGCTTTAAAATATATTTGCGTGCAATAGCAATTCTCTTGAATTTGGTTTTTCTAAACCTGTCTTGCTGCAATGCTTTTAGAACCTATGGTATCCTTTTTGAGCCTGTCCTGGTAGAGGACCACAGGGCGCTGTCCATGGTGTTAAAACACCTCGCTGTACACCTGCGAAAGCACTGCTTCTCAGAATGGAATATGCAAGCACACGAAACAGCATTTAGAGTATAATTTGGGACACACACACAAGAAAATGTTTATACTATTCTAGAAGAAATCTGGTCATTTTTTGACATAAATTTGGTTGACCTTGGCTCTTCTTTCTCAATGTCCAAGGGCCTAAGAGAAGCTGGGGCCAGGATAGCTCGGAAAGGTTGATGGGACTCTGGCCCTGCACAGACACTTTAGTGTCCTATGGTGGTTCTGCTGCAGAGCCCTAGGATTCAGACTTTCTTGCCTTGAGCAGGATACAGGCCTAGATATACCTCTGCATGAGAGAAAGAAATGGAAACACCAGAAATACAGAGTGTTCCTCTCACAGACAGGAAGTTTTAATGGGTGAGATGAGTGGAACCCAGGGGTCTAGTACACTTATGAAGATGACCTAGTCTTGGGAGTAATGGGGAAAGGGGGCACGGTAGCCCGACCTTGAGGACAGGAAGGAATTCCTATCCAAATTACTTGACTAAGAAAACATCTCAAGTATCCAATTCTGCCACGCCTAATAGCAAATGTCCAACAGAAAAGGCAGAAAAATGTCTGGGTTAGAACTCTATCAGTCCTCCTCTTTGTTTCCATCAAGTTTGACCTGAGGGGGCGGGCAGGTCAAACCCCTCTTGCCCCTGAAGTTTCACTGAAACGAATTGATAATAGCTTACCAGGAGAAAAAGCCTACAGTTCATTAACTTGCTTACGGAGGTGGGTACCTAATAACCCAGTGAGACTCGAGAGCTTGTACCCATGTCTGCATAGGAAAGAGGGAAGCAGGGTTAGAGGCAATTAAGGGGGGAATAAGTGAACCCAGAGCATGGACAGTGGCCTGGAAAAAAGTTCTCGGGGCTCTCTGTGTGGCACTTGAATTTTAGTCTCCTCTGTGACATGAGTTTAAAGTTCCTTTAGGTAATAACATTTCAGTAAGAAGATTGAAGGCAACCGTGTTTCCCTTTGGTGGGTGCAACCTTTGGGTAGATGAAGCTTCAGAGAGCCACATCTAGCATCTGTTGATCCCCAACTAGCCTTGATTTAAAATAATCAGTCTTCTAAGGACCACGTTTTGGGGTGACATTCTCTGGACTCCTTTAGACACTCTGTGTGCCCCTGTAGGCCTAGCCCAAATCCCGCTCCAGCCCATCCACTTTGGAGTCCTATTCCCTTTCTGGAAACCCACCATTGTTGGCCCCTTCCTTCCTTTCTTACCTGCCATGCTTTTGCAATTATGTTACCTTCTTAGAGAGGCCTTGAAAGTAAGCCTTCTCTTATCCCAGTCACTGTGCCCTGTTAGTTTCTCCTGTGCATGAATCAGACATCTAATCACACATTTGTCTTCTTGTGTACTGGCTCATTGGCTTTCCCATTCCAAGTTCCATGAGGCTAGGGGCTCCCATGGTTTAGTTAGCAAAGAAGTGACTTGGTAAATAGGCAAGGCATGATAAGGAGCTGTTAATTTCCTCCATGTGTAATGGCAGGGAATGCATACTAAAAATATTCCCCACCTGGCTCAGTTTTCTAGTCCATGTCTTGGTTACCTTTTCAAAGGCACTTGACTGGTTCAGATGTTATCCAACCTGCTTTTCACTGTGGTGGGGAATTTCATACTTTTTGGAAATGTTAAATGCTCTTCTTGCTTATTGGATTTTTTAATCACTTTCTTCTAATATGCTCAACTTTAAGCTGCCTTATCATATTACATATTAAATGCAGTGAATTGTTTTAAAGAGGTTTTTTATAACACTCCTGGAGATGATTCCCAGTGATTTCAAATCAGAAACACAGGAAAGGAGAGAGAGGTAGGAAACTGGGGTTAGGATTTGGTGATACTTGACTCAGACTAGTTATATAATTTGCCTTGTGGAAAATGAATCACTGTCTTTCTTTCACAAAATGCACTTTTCCAACAATCATTTTGAACTATAACAGTCTCAGGGTATTTGTGATTTTATTTTTATGAAGTTGCTGAAAGATTCCCAAGACTTCCCAAGGGTCACCACCTTCCAGAGCCTTCCTGGCTTCCCTAAGGTGTGGGAGGGAATACACACACCTCAGAGTTATCATTGTACCCCAGCTAATCTATCCCAGAAATCATTCCATCCAGAGTTGTGTCTATGGTTTGCCTGGCTGCCTCCCGTTGAGGCAAAACCCATGGCCTCCTTGCATCCCCAGGAAAGACCCATAGTGTCCTCATTCTTGCCACCCTGGAGCTCACTTCAGGGTTTGCACCCAGTAGGTGCTCACTAATACTAAATACTAAATTCATTTTGAAAGGAAGACTCACACAAGTGTAGGGTTTGAGGACATAAAAACCTATTGCCTGGCCTTTGAGACTTTCTTTTGAAATTTGGGTGGAAGGCTCCATTACCTGTAACTCTTAGATTCTGCTTGACTGAAAAGCAGTATCATATGGGTGACACCAAGGTCTTTCACCATTCACACAATAGCTGGGTCCCCTTGGACTGTGGCTACTGCCGTTCTGAGAGTCTGGGTGGATGAACACAGGGAAATGAATCCAGAAACAACTTCCTAGGCAGTCCTTTGCAAGCAGGATGTCCTGGCGGGGCTCTCTTCTCAAGAGACAGTCTTTCAAACAAGTGTGTAGATTTATACCCTGGGAACCTGCAATGCAATGAGTCTAGCTCATTCCTGAGATGCCCTCAAGGCCTCCTTCCTATTTTCCTGGTGCAAAATATATGGTCCTTTGTAGTGAGAGTAAGTAGCAACTTCACTTTTGTTGTTCTCAACTCTACACATACTTCTTTTATGACCAAATTAAAATTTTCAAACCTTTCTGCTCTGATTTTTTGCTCTTAATCTCACTATAGACCTGCTAAAAGCAAACAGCAATATCCATGATCTTGGGTGGCCTTAAACTTTCTGCTGCCATTAATTTGTCTTTCACCTTTAAATTCAGACTCCCACAAAGTCTCAGAGTGTGAACGAAATGTAATGATGTAGCATGAATGGCATTTGCTCCAATTCCCAATCCCATCCCGATTCTCTTTGGAAACTCCATGAGCACCACCTTTACTGTCTGCATTCTTGCTGGCCCACTCTGATCTTGTGAGCTCCCACCGGAATCGCCCGTAAGCTCTGCCAACAGCATTCCGGGACTTCTCTCGCCTGCATCTCCAAACTTTTGCAAATTCCTCCTGCAAATCAGTTTCAAGTTGCAAGCCACTTGAAATAGTCACAGTGATCCCAGTTCTCTGCCACCAATTTTCTGTTAGTCAAACTTTTTCATCACTAGGACAAATAACTGATACAAACAATTTAAAGGAGAAAAGATTTATTTTGGACTCGGATTGCAGTCACGGTCAGCAGGCTGCATTGCCTTTAGGCCGTGGCAAGTAGAAACATCATGGCAGATGGGCACGGCAGAGGAATACTGGCCACCCCATGGCAACCAGGCAGCAAGGAGGAGCTCATAACTCCTTCTTCCCCCTTTGTTCCATCCGGGCCCCCAGATGACTGGATGGTTAGACAAAGAACATTGCAGAAAGAACATCAATGATGTTCTTGTATCATTGAATATGAAGTCTAATTTGTAAAAATCTACATTTTTTATTACCAGGAGGTCTAACAAAGTTCCTTCACTATGAATAGAAATATGAGCTGTATAGACCTTTGCATTTTTCCTGAACTGGTCCTTCTAAGATGGATGGGTAACTTGTTTTTCACCGATTTGTATAAATGTAAGGCATGTGTTCTTTCTCTTCAAAATATTAAAATAAAGCTCTTTATTACTTCGTTTTTTTTTTTTGACAAAAGGGTCTCACTACAGAGTTCAATCTGGCCCCAACTCCCTGTGTACCCCAGGCTGGCTTCAGACTCAAGATCCTTCTGCCTCAACCTCCAGAGAGCTGGGATTAGAGGTGTGGACCACCACACTCAGTTAAGTATTTCTTTCTTTGCCTAAAAATGATTTTTTTGACTATCAACAAATGCAACATCATCTGAATTTGAAAATAAAATCTTTACTGTCACAACTCTTGCAGTATATGGCAGGAAACTCAGTGAGAAAGCTGACAAAGGCGTAACACAGACCAGAGTTGCAATTGACAAATGTCACAGATGTTCCCCCCTCCACTCCAGCACCTGGGCAGGCACCACCAGTTAATCTCAGCATTTGTTTCTCCTCATCCTGGGTGCTTCAAATGCTCCAAAGACACAGCTTCTGGGGTTCATCACAGAGTGAAATCTACCGAGATTTTTAAAATCTCATCCACATTCCATCCCTCCCAGATTCTGTCCATTAAATATGCTACCAACAATGTACCAGAGTCTTGTCTGGGGAGCAGGTAAGGCCACGGGCTTCAAGGAACCTGCTGATCTGATCTGTCTTTGATCTTGTCTGTCTCCCTTCTGAGTCACAGCTCCACTGCTCTGTGGTCACACTCACCTGAGCTACTTTGCTCCATGAGGGATTTGAACAAGACCTTGAATTTGGCTTCTGCACCTTTTCTAGTGCCCTCCTCATAGGCGGTTTGGGACTCTACATGTTGAGAGAATGAGAGGTTAATTCATCTGCTGTGCACATTAGCCAGCCTTTGTTGACTATGCACACATGGACACATGCACACCACACACAAAAACACAAGCTACACTATGCACACAGATATGCACACACCATACATACATACACACACCACACTATACACATGTACACCACAGACACACATTATACACATACATTCATTCCCAATAAATACACATATGCACAGACACGCATACACACTACTCCCCATACATACATCACGTTTGCATGCACACATACAGTTTTCACACACACTACACACCAAACACACACACCACACACCATACGCATAACGTAATTTTCACACACATAGACATGTACGTATATAGTCGATCCTCATCGCTCATGGGCTCCATATTCACAAATTCACCTGCTCACTATAAAATTTACTTGTAACTCCAAGTCAATACTCACGACACTTTCATGGTCACTTGTTGGTATGTGCCATGTGATCAAAGAATTGAGTCACTCAATGTTCTGCCTTCTTGTTTCAGCTCACAAACATCCTTCCTATGGTTTATTTAGTGCCATGTTTCTCACATTTTCATGTTTTCTGTTGGCGATTTCATTGTTTAAAATGGTGTGCAAGCCTAGTGCTGAAGTGCTATGTAGCAGTTCTGGTATTCTTGTGATGTGCCTTATGGGGGATATACATGTGCTAGATCAGCTTTGCTCAGACGTGAACTACAGGGTTGTTGGTGTGAGTTTGGGTCAATTGCTTGATAAAAATATCTTAAAGTGTCTTGTTTATTAAAAACAATTAGTTAATTAGCAATAAACCCAAGTAATTTATTGATCAGTTGATGAAACGGTGACAAGACACTCATAGGACCCTCACTCTTTTTCCTTTAAGAACTATCCTTTGGTATTCACTATTTGGTATTCAGCATTTGTGGTGGCTTTCATTAGAAATAACTAATGCAAATAACAAGAGCTGGCTTATATCATCAAATATGACATGCTTCCGGCCACGGAGAGAGTCAGGTGCAGCCCTTTCCTGGTGATAATTATGGAGAAAGCACAGCATCTCCTACTCCCCTGAACTCCCACATTTGTTCTCTGTCTGCTTTATTTATTTTCACTTGACACTGGGAAGTTTGTCAGGTCTCTGACACTTGGTTTTCCTTTGTTTAATCCTGTCTTTATTACTTACCAGTGTCCTAAGGCTTAGTTTAAGTTCCAGAACATGTATTGTTTGGCCTGTGTGGTGCTTTTGAACTTTTTAGTTACTTCACTCACAACTAACAGCACAAAGATTTCACACAAAATTCTGAGAGGACACTTCTTGTCCCCAGTCTTCCAATCATCTGCCTCTCTGGTGTCTGCCTGTTCTGCTTAGTCATCAGCTACTCTCATTAAATAAGTGCAAATCTGTACTACTTCTGGGTGCTTCGCAATCCAGACGTAGTGGACAAGCAAATGAACATAGGTGTTCTGCCCTATGGAAGATCCCCTCCACATGCTCTTTCTGAGTCCTTCCTGGTTGGGTTGATAAGTGCAGCAGCCCCCCTCCCAGGTAGTTCCTGGGAAACATAAGGGCTCCACCTCCATCAGGAACTAAGATGAAAGAAATCCCCATGTGGTCATAGAGAAAGGAGGCACCAGAGCAGGGGTGGGGCTGTCACTCAGACCACGCATTCATGCAGCTCATGTGCCTTTATAACTGCTGGTAATTAAGTGTTGTCACATAGTCCCAAACTTCTGGCTTGGTAGTTCAGATAGCGTCCAGACAATTAGAGGAAGCTCAGGCCTCCTGGACACTGAGTGTGAGTAGCACACTCAGATGTGAGATGTGTTGACTCCAAAGTCCCTGGGGCCCCTACAATGTAAGCAAGGTAGGGAGAATAGTCCTCCAATTCTAGCCATAGTAACACTGTTTTTCACAGGCCACTATTTAGCTGTTCTGTACACTGAAAGCTACATGCCAGACTGCAGCTAAACAAAGTCATCCTTCCCACAGTCTGACAGTGTTTGGCTAAGTCCTTAAAATTTTTTGATAAGGACAAGGATGGAGTGCTCCCACCACAAAATTCCTCTTTAGGTCTGGTTTTCTTCTGCCCTCTGTCGGATGCAAACTTAGAGCTCTATAAAATAAGACCTTGATAGGTGGGGAGTGACAACTTCAGTGAGTGCACCTGTCCACAGCCCGCCAATGCTCTGTAAGTAAGCCCTGATAAACTTAGGCAGTCATCAAGCTGGACAAATCCAAATCATTCTTTGGTCTGTTGGTGCCATCCAAATTTGAAGGCAAGTGTTTCTTTTGTGTCTTCCTGGGAAGTTCACACACTCAGAACCTGAACAGGAAACAAACAGACCCAAGAATGAGTCAGGATGGAGAATCTGTGGGGGAAATCCCAGGTTGCCTATCCTCCCTCATGTGGTATGGAGTGATGCCCCTCCTTGATTACTGTACTCTGTCTCATGAGTACGGGGATACCCTGAAAACATCTCACAGGCCAGAGAGTATAATGCAATCCCTAAAAGTAGTACATAAGTGATGGGATTGCAGAAGAGCTATGACTGTGGTTGCATGGCCCCTGCTGTGGGCAAAAAGACATGCTACCTGCCCAGAGCTATCTGCCTGGAGGGAAATCACTTACTGGAAAGAGGAACTCCAGCTAAAAAGACATATGCAAGTAACATCCTCTACATTAGCCTCTGAGTTGGCAGTAAACTTAGATAAAAGGAAGAATGAAATAGAAGTTCTGGCATGTCATTTCTTATGACTGGGGCTGCAAATGTAAAAGAGAGTACAGGTCTGTGCTGTACTGAAAGATCCTTCCTGGGACTCAAAGACCTGTAAACCATGGGAAAAGCCAGACAGTAAGAATGGGAAAATGAAGTCAAAGTCTTTGACAATACTGCCCCAAAGTCTGACACCTGGTGTAGAGAAGGGGAAAGCCCATGATTTGGCATGTGGAAGGAGGTGTTAAAATGGTCCCATTCAAGAGACTTTGGTCACTTGGGAATATGCTGCTACTTGAATTGGGGAAAACTTTTAAACAGGTAATGCTTGCCTTGTGAGGCTCTGGCATGCTGTGGCAGATGGAGTCAGCTTAAACACTGCAGAGGCCACGCACCTTACTGACATGGTGACCCACTCCTCCCTAAGGCAAAGGCTGCACAATTTCTGGCAGTACTAAGGTAATAATTCCATTATGAACTGGCTCAATGGGCGTTAGGGACAATTGGATGTCACCTCCTGAGGTCCCAATGAAAGACTGCAAGACCTTCAAGGAGGGACAAGTGACATCACAAGAGCTGGGGATGAAGGGGGTGGAATTTGATATCTAATTCACTGGTTCAGATAGGACCATTTTACTGAAGATCTGAGGAAGAAATTATTCCAACAGGGACCCAGGAAATGCACACAGATCTAACTAAGTCTGCTATGAAGTTGGGGAAATCTCTGACCTAAGTGACTTGGATGCCAGGTGAACCAGTATACAGAACATTAAGGCAGACAAGAGGGGTCATCCTGAAGGGGAAATAATTGAGAGGCCCCATTCAAGTGACCATGAAGCAAAGGTGTCAGTATTTGTGTCATGAGCTATAATTGATGAAGAAAGCCAGTGCCACCTTTGTAAGTTTATGGAACACTCAGAGGCCAAAGTATCAGTTCACCAAGGCAGGGGAAGATGAGGAGGTGCCAGTCATAGCTGTGACATGCTCCATGCTGGAAGCTCATGGGGTAGGACTCCCTCCCAGCAGCTGGTTTGATGGGGTAGCCAAGGTTGCCTACAAGTGAGGTCTATATAGATTGAATTATGTATTGGTCTCCTACTAATGTGCAGATCACATGGGCTCTGGTGCACACCAGAAGTTCATGGCAATTCCAAGGGCAATGGACAGCTACAGACTGATACAGAGCTGCAGCAGAACAAGTAAAGAAGACCAAGCTTATCCTGGGGATGGGCAAATATCCCCCCACCCTGGGAGTATATAGTTTGTATTTCTCCTCTTCATGAAAGCATACTAGGGGTAATGTACTTCTGGGGCACACCCTGCACACCATAGTCAGAGAATTTCAACAAAGGGTACAAATGGCAAAGGCAGTGACATGCAGCTGCGTGAAATGGGAGCAGGTGAAGCTGCCTGTCCCACACAGGGTAGTTAACACCAAGCAGTATAGACTGCTGGGGGACATGAAGATCATTGTCATCATCAAGGCATTAGAAGAAGTGAAATGACTCACCCTGACTAAAGTCCCTTGAACAAACTTTAGACCAGACAAGGTGCTGAAAGAGACAGCACCCAACCTGAAGATGTTTGGTACACCAGTGACACTAGCCAGGGTATGAAATAGGAATGGGTGGCAGTAGTGATACAAATGAATAAAGATAGTTTCTATCTGGTTGGAGAGAGGAGAAGGGAAGAGAAGCCAGTGGGCTGAACCAATAGTCGTATGTGACTGCTCTTAGTGATGACTCACAAGGAATGGTCACAGTGGGAAAGGGAACACTGGCAAACACTTAGTAAGCCATTATGCTTACAAGAGATGTAGAGGGGAATTTATAAGAGAATACAAAATGAATCAGTGATACCATGTGACCACCTATACAGCCCACTAAGCCACCCCCTGGTAACCAGGAGGCTGATGTCCTTACAAAGGAGTGAGGCATTTGTCCCCAAATACCCAAGGAAGCTGCCCATTGGGTACATGTAAACTAAGGGCACGTGGTGGGGGGAGGGCAACACAGGCTAGGAAATAGCAAAAGCTGCAGATATTTCCATAAAGTATTGACATTTTACATACTATGCAAACATGCAAGGCCTGTTCACACCTATGTCTTCAAAAGATGGATGCAGTAGCTGGACAGATATATAAATCAATATGCCTGCTAAGAGATTAGCAGGTGGATTACATAAGGCCATGTCCATAAGTGAAGGATGCAAATATGCAAATATGCCCTCACCTGTGTGGATGGCTCTCTCCATGGGCCTCTCGAAAGCATTCCCCTGTAAATAGGTCACTGGTGAAGTTACTAATAGAGGTTTTACCCAGCTCAATATTTTGTATGGGTGTCCACAGAGGATTGACAGTAACAGGGGCACCCATTTCACAAACACTGGTATGCAAAATAGGGCAGAGGACAGCCAAATGCAATGGTATTTTCACCTGTCTTATAACCCCACTGGAGCTGGTTAAATCAAGGAAAAATGGGTTGGTAAAACAACAGCTGAAGTATTTGAATGATGGCATTGTTCACGGGTCAGAAAAGGTACTTCTAGAAGCTATAAGGTCACTAAATAAAAAATCCAGTGCCAGGAGTGGGCTATCTCTCTACAAGTTGGTCAAGGAGACCCCAAGGCCTCCACAACATGTGACCATTGCTGCTCTGATTGGGTGGTCATGGTAGCTGGCAGTAAGTTTCTGTTGCTGAAGACACAACAGCCCCGGGCTGTGAGACATGGAGGAAGGCTGCTGAACTAGACACTTCCTCCATGCTGGCTAGCATTCTTGGTACAGAAGGCACTGTGCAGATGGGGTGACTTGTTGCCAATGGTCCTGATCAGCTATGGTCACCACTTGTTACACTATCACAATGTACTAGTGTTGAGACTAATAGGGCTGTAATCAACCACATTCTGATAGACTCTGAGGCAGGCTCCATGTCCATCACTGTAAGCCAAGAACAAAACCATTGGCTGGGGAAGTCTTAGGTCCAAGTGAGCATGCCACTGTCACTTTTTCATTAAGTGAACATGATGTACCAATGTAACTGTTACCTAAACACTTGTATCTGTGCTCTCAGCCACAGTCGAGGGGAACCTGCTTTACAATGGGTACCACAGCAACAACTCACACAAATATGAACTTCCCCCTGTGTGCATGGTGAACTTCCCCCACTGAACCAAGTGGGCATGCAACTTTCTGGGGACCCCAGCCTTTCCTTAAGTAACATTAGTGAGGGGGAACACATGAGAGCACACATAAATGAATCCTGACTCGTACATACCACAGTATAGGATGGAATAACCTGTGAGATAGCTGACCATAGACATCTGTACACTTATGCCTCCTATGTCTTTAAAGACACAAAAAATGACACCTGCCTTCATTGGCATATGGGATGGTTACCATCCAAGAAGAGGTTTAAATACCATACAGGTTTAGGATACAGAGTGGACCAGGAGACTCCTAGCCCTCCTATAGACATGGAACATTCTACCCACTAGTAGGTACAGGATAGCTGAACAAGAATCACTTGTAGCCATATTTCTACAACTGGACTGGCAGGTGCACATTTGGGTGGCCTTTTGTGTCTGGCCATATATATGATATCTTGTCTACTCAGCCCAGAAACCTGACAGCACAGAAGGCCCATTTATCTCCAGGGACTGGCATGGTGGGAATACCCCCTCGTCCTGTTCACACCCTGGTGGGGCTGCCTGACACTTCAATTGAGATAAAGACTCTCACCAACTTCACTGCCAAAGCAATAAACCACACAAATGAAAGCATATTCTTGTCCTCATTATCACCACCAAGTTGTGTTTATATCCCAGATAATGAGGCTAGTATATCAGATGTTTTGAATCGCCCAAACACAGATATTTGTAATATAGGTCATTTGGATCTCTATGATGCTTTCTGCACATCGGTTGGAATCTCTGCAGGGTGACTGGGTCACATACTCTTGATTGGCTTTTGTGCCATTCTAGAAGGAAGGAACTGTTACTGTGGTTGTGACATAGCGACCCAGTCCTCAGTTCTCCGTAAAAGGTGGCGACCATGTAACATCACCTCCAAGGCTCAAGTAACATCTCTGAAGAGGGAGTGGAAAGAATGTAAGAGCCAATGAAAGGGATGCAGTGTAGGAAAAACAGTTCTTCTGAACTCTAGTGAAAGTAATGCCATTTTTGCAACAGGCCACTATTTATCTGCTTTGAACACTGAAGCTATGCCAGACTGCACTGAAACAAAGCCAACCTTCCCACAATCTGACAGTGTTTGTCTGAGACCTTTGAAATTTCTGGTAAGTACAAGAATAGAGTGCACTCAAACACACTTTTTCTCTAGGTCTGGTTTGTTTCTGCCCTCTGCTGGATTCCACATAAGCTATAAATTATGATTCAATAAAATAGGTGCTTGGTAGGTGAGGAAGTTGCTACTTTGGTGAGTGTAGTCACCTACGAGAAGTCCAATTCTCTGTAAGTAACCGTAATAAACTCATTTGCTCACCAAGCTGGTCTTGTATGAGTCATTCTTTAGTCTGTCAGAGTCATCCCAATTCAGAGGCAGGTGTTTCTTTAATGTCTTCCTAGGAGATTCACACAATAAGCCTCTTTTTAGCTGTAGGTGAAACAACACGCAGCAACTTTTCTTTATGCTCAAAAAGATTATTCTGATGTGCTCCAGGCCACTTTGTGTTCAGGAACTTAGCAAGGTTGTGAGCCCATGAGATTTCCTAGCATTTGTCTCCCACCCTCTGGCTGTCATGAACTTATGAAGGCATCTGGTACAGATGGAATTGTGTCCTTACAAAATTCACATGTCGAAGCCCTAATTCTCAGTGTAACTGTATTTGAAGATAGGACCTTCAAGGAGTTCATAGGTTGGATCCCTACCCAGACAGGACTGGTGTGCCTTGTAAGAAGTGGGAGAGACCAGAGGCACCTGCACATCCATGTTTATTGCGGCACTATTCACAATAGCCAAGTTATGGAAACAGCCAAGATGCCCCACCACTGACGAATGGATTAAGAAAATGTGGTACCTATACACAATGGAATTTTATGCAGCCATGAAGAAGAACGAAATGTTATCATTCGCTGGTAAATGGATGGAATTGGAGAACATCATTCTGAGTGAGGTTAGCCTGGCCCAAAAGACCAAAAATCGTATGTTCTCCCTCATATGTGGACATTAGATCAAGGGAAAACACAACAAGGGGATTGGACTATGAGCACATGATAAAAGCGAGAGCACACAAGGGAGGGGTGAGGATAGGTAAGACACCTAAAAAACTAGCTAGCATTTGTTGCCCTTAACGCAGAGAAACTAAAGCAGATACCTTAAAGCAACTGAGGCCAATAGGAAAAGGGGAACAGGTACTAGAGAAAAGGTGAGATCAAAAAGAATTAACCTAGAAGGTAACACCCACGCACAGGAAATCAATGTGAGTCAATGCCCTGTATAGCTATCCTTATCTCAACCAGCAAAAACCCTTGTTCCTTCCTATTATTGCTTATACTCTCTCTACAACAAAATTAGAAATAAGGGCAAAATAGTTTCTGCTGGGTATTGAGGGGGTGGGGGGAGAGGAAGGGGGTGGAGTGGGTGGTAAGGGAGGGGATGGGGGCAGGGAGGAGAAATGAACCAAGCCTTGTATGCACATATGAATAATAAAAGAAAAATGAAAAAAAAAAAAAAAGAAGTGGGAGAGAAACCAGAGCTTGCACTTTGTCTGTGAGCACAGAGGCCACATGAGGACACAGCAAGAAGGAAGCTATCTGCAAGCCAGGAAGAGAAGCCTAAACCTCTCTTCTAGAAATGAGGCCTCCTGGCACCTTAACTTCCAACCTTCAGGACTGTGGGGAAATGAATTCATTTTTTAAGACATTTAGTGTGTAGTACTTTGTTATGGCAGCCCAAACTGACCAATACAGCACCGAAGGTACTTGTTAGATCCCATTCATCAAATCTAACTCCCATAATTCAATCAACAATGGGGACTAGTATGATACTTTGTGGGTTATCAAAATAATCAATTTCTCCCAAGAGTAGATCACGGCAGGGAGAAAAACAGTGAGCATAATTCTGAGGCAAGACTGTGAAGCTACTATTAGCCCTGATGGGCCAGAGAAAATTTTTGGTACTTGGAAATTGGAAGAGAAAATAAAAGAATTTGTCAGATTAATCGCAGCATATAAAATGCCAGCAGCTCTATTGACACTCCGGTAAAAGCACCACGCATGGAAGAGAGGCTGCTATTGGAATCACCATCTGATTAAGTTTATGGGAATCCATGGCTCAGTTGCCTTCTGAAAATGCCCCACAGGTAAGTTAAACGGGGATGTAGTATCTCTTTCAGGTTACTCAGAAAGAGTAAGCTGGCCAAAGTTTACTGCAGATATTACCAGTATCACCAGTCTTATATCTTTCAAGTTTTTGAGGATCAAACCAATCTCTGTAAATCCACCCAAAGATGCAGCATTGCTTTTGGCTTATTGACTTAGAAAAGTTCAAGGACTTCTGCTTGTCCCTTTTTGTCACACTAGCATGAGTGAACACCAAGTATTGGGAACCAATATGCATAGTCTTCCATTTGCTGACTGTGTGTTTTCCAATTAATATTGTGAGGGCAAGTTACACCCAAATGACTCTATTGCCAGCTGGACCCATTGTAGGACTTAGGCCAAACCCCATTTATCATTTCCCCAACATAAGCCTCGCTCTGTCTGGTGAAACAGTGGCATTATTATTTCCATGAATTAATATCACTTCAAAGCTATTGTCTAGCAATCCTTAAAAGTCTGAGCATTGCTCTTTCTCACTACACATCTGGTCTCCTAAATGGATTCTGGTCCTTTGGAGAATTCTTAGAGAAAGGTTCCCAGAATATATATATGACAGTGTTGCAGGGTCCTCAGTTGCATGGCTATTTGTTCAAGGACTATCTTCCCCATCGAATCTAAGCTCTGTAAAGAGAAGGCTTGTCTGCTCAGCTCATTCTCATATTCCCTGATCCTAGCAGTGTGCCTGGCACAGAGGTGCATGGGAGCACTTTCTGAATGAATTAACTATGGCAGGCTGACAGAAAGGAATGCACTCAGTGTTGGGCCCAGCTGAGACCACAAATCCATTGCTTATAAAGTGTACTGTATCCAAACTTGTGCCTTCTTCCTCAGGCTCCCTAGCTGGTGGCAGAATGCAGGAGCAGGTGCCAATTGTTCAGAATACTGAATCTTGGCCATCTCTCAACCTTTTTGACCAGAGACATCCTTATCTCTACTATCTAGCTAGTTGGTTTCCACCCTTAGGTTTTTAGGTTTAGCCATATCTCAGCTCCAAGGATGAACTTGTATTGAACACAAAAAAGCTTAACGAAGCACCATGCTGATCTCTGAGACTGAACGCCATTATGCTTGACATTTGCTGTGTGTACACAGGAATCTGGGTGCTTCAGAGCCTGAGGCTTTGCCTTAAGAACCTGTGTGATACTTTGATGGCTAGCATTTCACCTGGTACCTCCGCCCATCTTTCACCTCCCCAAGTCCCTCTCTTCTATGCTGAGGTCCTTTTGACAAAATTCCTTGATAGTGATAAAGATTTTTAATCTGATCCCATTTTTTATTGTTTAATTTTTATTTTCTAACAGTTTTAGATGGTCATAGATATGTTGCAACATAGTACAGAGAGTTCCTTTAAAGCAATTATGAAGTCAAGAAGTTGATGCAGACACAGGACACTTAGCTAAACTACAGATCATGGTGAAGTTCCACCAGTGTGTTCACACATGTCCTTTTCCTGTCCCGGTATGCTGTCAAGGACTGCACGGTGTGTTTAGTTGTCTTCCTGGCCACCTCTCGTCTGGTGTTTCTGTCTTTCCTGACCTTTGAACAATACTAGTTAGGTATTTTAAAATGTGCTTCAATTTGAGTGCTGTGAAATAAGTTAAAAGGCAGTATCATGTCAGGTTAATTCTGGCTTACAATCTGTGTTTCCATATCACTAAGGAATAATAATACCCTTATCATTGATCCCTTCTTTCCTTTCACCCTCTTTTCCACAGCATCGTTGGAATCGTCAAGTTCTGCTGCTGTTATGAACTTCCTCTGGTAACTATGCTCATCCATCTTTGTCTTTAATAGACTGGAAACACTTTGCCCACTTCCTCTTGTCACCCGTGGACACATAATCATCTGAGTCATGGAGGCTTAACCCAGTAATGACTCATTTCTCACTCAGTCAAGGTCTTCTGAGGATGCTCTCGGTGCAAGGTCCAAGTGGTGACTTAGGAATCTCTTTCCATACTGATTCACTGCCATCATCTACCATGGCCTCTGATAGCACTACAGAAGAATTACACAAAGATGGAAGTATTTTTATAGCACAAGCCATCACAGGCTCACTTAGTTTCTACCCATAGCACATAGGTCAAAACTCATCACATAACCCCTACCCATATTCAACAGGATTGGGAAATGAAGTCTCCTGTATCCCAAAGGAAAGCAAAACTCTTTAATATAGGCATAGAATTGTTCTAGTTGCTGGCCACCCATCTGGTCTCAAAATTGCTTTATTTTCCTTCCCACTTGATACAACTTGCTCAGCTTCTTCCCAAGGAAGAGAGCATGGGTACCTGTGCAGTCACAGCATTCAGCTGGAACTCAAGACAATTATTTCCTGAGCTCACTTCTTTGCGCATTTCTTACCTTTCCAAGCAGAATCAGTTCCAGTTAAAACACATCTAATATTCCACTTCCCAATGACTACCCCAAGTGCCTCTAGTATGGGAGTCTGCCTTTAAAATCTCTGCTGATGCACACTTTTCCAAATGTTCAGTTATAACACAACAGATATCTAGTCACCCAGCATGCTTTGTGTCCTCCCTACCTCTTGCCCAACTGCTAAAAATATGGCCACACATTTTTGTTACAGCAGCAACCCACTTTAGGACACCAATTTTCATGGTATTAAATAAATCACTCCAGTTGTTGCAAAAAAAAAAAAAACAAAACCAGATTTCAGCACACAACAGAATAAAAGTTTATTTCTTACCTATCTGATGTCCAATGAGGATTATCCACTTAGGTCACTCTCCTCGAGGCAGTGACTCAGTGATCCAGGGGCCTTCCTTCTTGGGATAGTGCCATCCCCAACATGTGGCTCTAAATTTGCCATGGGAGGAAAAAGGATTGGTGTGAGAGGGATTTTATAGGCTGGTCTGGAAGCATCACACATCATATTTGCCCACATTCTGTATGGGCTGGAATTAGTTTCATGGCTCCACTTGGGTCCAAGAAAGCCAGTAAATGACATCCTCCTGGGTGCCCAGGAAGAGAATTCAGTGGATGGCAAGGGTTAGAATTATTTCAATCAGAGATCAATCTGAAGTGTCACTTGCTTTCTTCGAAAGCCCATGCAGAATCAGGCACTTTCACCTCCACTTATACATGTCTTGTACACAATTCATATTATTATACCTACCATGCTGTATTAAAAATTATTTTACTGTAGGTAAAACTAGAGTTTTAGGTCCCAGACCCAAATTCCTGGGATTCTACATTTCAGGTCTGGCCACTTGCCTGTATATGAAAATAAAGAGACATGTAAAGGACAGAGAAAGGAGGTATATTACATGGCACGGGCAGTCATGGGAAGAGATGAAGTAATCACTTCAGTCCATTTTCAGCTATCTTTGGGGTACAGATAGGAGTTTTAGCTTTAAGTAGGTAAAGAATTGGGGACAAGGGGAGAGAGGTTATATAGTTATTAACAGTCCTGGTCACAAGTGAGTCTTGGTGGACCATTACCTCAGTCCTTGTTGTGGGAGGGGTTCTGGAGTTGTTATGTCTGTCATCACTGGTCAAGATAAAAACATACCATTTTTGCCTGGCAGCTGGTCTGTCCTGTGGGTCTCTGCTATTTCTTTTTTGGGTCATAGTTTCTCTATCCCTTCTTGTAAAGATGGTGCCCATAAATGCTGTCACTTTCTGAGGTGACTGCACGTCATGTGAATGGCTTAGACAAAAGATACAAAACAGAGGCAGGAATGGCAAGTTTTTCTCCTGCTTTTAGTTAGTTCATAGGCTCAAGTAAGGAGTCAGTGCTTTTCAGCAATGACAACTTTTAAGCACCTGTCACATACAGACTCATTGGGCAATGAGCCCCTCAAAGTTAAGAACTGTCCTGTATTCCTCTCTGTGGCTCTGGTGCCAGGTTCTGTACTAAATGAATGTTTGTGGAAAGACTGAGCTGGGAGAGAGACCAAGCTACAAGTTGGCCTGGGGAATCTGTTCTCTTTGCAAAATAGGATGGGAATTCCTTATTAGTAAGGGGAAATTTGGGGTTTCCTATATAACATCTTCTAATTAAAATAAAAGCATCTTTATGCTACTTTTCATTTATTCAAATGGGAAAATTGCTTCTCCTCCCATATCCCAATACCTGGCATTCACTTGTAGTTTATCATTTCCCTGGTTACTGGAATTTCTCAGGACCAAAGTCTCATTCAGTACTGGAAGGGTAATATACAGGTGTCTGTCCCCTGAAGGTTTAGGATTTTGCTCAGAGACTTTTCTGTTCAAGGAATCCAGACAGAAAAACCTTCCTATTGAGGCAGAGCCATTTCTAATTAAATGATGAAAATAATAGAAACAAGGAACAATAGCCCACTTGTGTGTTCCTAACCTAAGAAACAAAGAGCTCATGATGAGGTTGCCTGATAGGGTTCTGAACTTCCTCTTAGATATCTCCTGGCACTCAGCAATAGGGCTATAGTGCAGAGAAGGAGGCTTCTCAGTGAGCCCGCCCCACCCCCCCCATCCAGACCTCAAAGACAGAGGGAACCTGTCACCAGGAGTCATATGTGCCATCTGCTGACAGGACTTTGGGGGTGTGTCAAACCACAGCTAAGGGACACCATCCCACCATCCACATGCAGGCGCAACCTTGCACATTGTATTTATCAAGATGGAAGTGTCTTGTGCAAAAAAAAATCAAAATGTTGTGACAAGTAGATGTAAAACATCTTGAAGGATGGTACCATTTTATAATTCCTCGCTCAGCTCCCACGAACTCTCTACAGCCACAGGGACAGCCCTCCCACCAGTCCTGTCTCTCCCCTGTCTGGGTCCTGGCTTCAGGAGAGGATTAAATCATGCAGAGGGGTGGTCCCTGTGAACCGAAATGTGACTCCTGGGAAAAGGGCCTCTGGTAGTGCTTGATGTACCAGCCTTTGAAAAATCAGCATCTCACTGAGTTACCAGCCACAGAGGGCAGCAGTGCAGCAGGGCAGCCACACTGGGAGAGACTGCCTTCTTCTTCTGCAGGCTCATGTCTATGGGTCCACTCACCACAGAGACAGACGAAATGTCTGCCGAACTACCAAAAGGGGTTCTCTTTCCACTATTTCTTTAATTAATACATTTTGTTTTGAGAGCAGTTTTAGGTTAACAGAAAAATTGAGCACAGAGTTCTCATATACTTCCCTTTCCCCGACACTTCTGCCTACTATGAATATCCAGCATTAGTGTGGTACATTTGTTATAACTGATGATAATAATAATATAATTATATGTAAAAATTAAATAACATGTAAATTTAGTCATTAAATATAAATTTATGTTTTAAATAATTAAAAATAGTAAAATAATTTCAATAGAACAACAATAATAAAAATACATTATTAACTGAAGCCCATGGTTTACGCTAGGGTTAACTTGTGCTGTTGCCTATTCTATGGGATTTGACAAATGCATACTGTCCTCTACCCACCACTACAGTACCATGAGGGATCATTGCATTGCCCTAAAATTCCCTTGTGTTCCACCTGTTCACCCCTCCATCCTAACCTCTGGCAACCACTGGTCTTTTACTATATCCATAGTTGTGCCTTTTCTAGGACATCATACTGTTGGGCTTTTACAGCATGTAGCCTTTTCAGATCAGTTTCTTTCACTTAGCAATATGCACTTGAAGTTCTTCCTTGTCTTCTGTGCAGGTTGTTGTGTGCACTTAAGTTTTCAGCCCCTTTGGATACATACCTAGGAGCCCAATGCTGGATCAAATGGTCAGAGTACATTGAGTTTTGTTGGAAATTGCCAGATAGTCTTCCCAGTGGCTGCACCATCTTGCACAAGAGTTCCCTGTTGCTCACATCCTCTCCAGAATTTGGTTTCATCATTGTTGTGGGTTGTGGCCATTATAAAAGGTGTGTCATTGTCATTTCAATTTGCAGTTCTCTAAAGACATATTGAAGCAGGCTAACATGGGGACAGATGACAAAATGTTTTAAAAGCAAGCTAAAATGAAGGGCATTAAAAAATTAAAATGAGCTAAGAGCGTGGCACTAAGAATTGCATTGTATTAATAAGTAACTTGAAGTCTGTCTCTCCTTACCAAGGTATAGAAGCTAATTATGCTGCAACCTTGCACTAATAATTTGCCTGGGGCACTAGATGGGTAAATATCCCATGAAACATATCTGGTAAAGCTCATCCTTGAACTAAAAGTAGACCTTGTTAAAGAAGAATAAATATCTTCTAGCCATGGATTTTCTGCCTTAAATAAGTCTCATCTTAGGGAAAACACCTGGCTTAAAAGGAGCATCTGATGAAACTCATCTTTTGTTTAAAGGGACGCTCAAGGGAAATGGACATTTATGTCACAATCACCCACATTTAGTAAACTGACCAGACTTGATATTTCTGGACCCAACTGATAATGTCAGAACAGTGTGACAGCAAGAATGATTGAATGTACTAAATGTCCAGAGCAAATCCTAAGGTGAATTTAAACCTATGTCAATTAAGGAGACTTGGGTCTTTGAGATTCTCAAACTTGATCAGTTTTAAAAGCATAATATACAATTAAAGGAGGGTTATCACAGCAAGTAATTAACATGTCAGATGGTCAAAAAGAAAAAGCATGCACAGAGATAAGAACCTATAGACTCCTAGACTGACTTGAGGCTTATAAATAAATAGGTCTCACACAGAGGGCTTGGCTTCTCATGTGCCCAGATCTTCTGCCTATTGAGATGTGCTTTTTGGTTTTGCTAAATAAAATGTCTATAAATTTCTTACCTAACTAGACTTGTCCTTAAATTCTTTTTTATGCCAATGTCATAAATGCAGTCAGCATTGGTGCCACAAACACAGCATCCCATGCCACAAGCTTGGCACAGGTTGAGGTTCAAGCTCTCATGAGAACCTTCCTGGGTTTGAATTGGTCCTGGTGACAATACGGTATAGAGGAGCTTTTCATATGCTTGCCATTCAGTTTGCATTATCCCCCACTCCATGGGCCTAATGAAGATATTTCTTATTGAAAGCAAAAGAATCAGCTTATTATTATGGAAGAAATGTTTCTAGACTGATTGGTCCAAACATTTCCTTAACACATATTTCAAGATTGATTGGGAATGAATCCTTTTCAGGAAGTTTCAAATTAGGCAGAAAAATTATTGCTCACAATAGAATAATTGATGCCCTCCCTGAGACTCTGAAGGAGGAATAGAGCTTTCCCAGTCATGTGCAGCCTTTGGGAATAGATTTTGCAGTTTTGCAATGGGGAAGGCAACCAACCTGGACTGTTAAATACTTTGCACTGAGCTAGACACTAATTAATTTGAGATTTTTTTGTAGACCTGCCTCCTACTTGTGTATTTTACACCAGATCAGCTAGATTTTAATAAAGAAAGGAAATCATTATCTCATTGAAACAACCAGCTTGTTTTTAGTTCCATCAAACCAAAGAAGTTAAATTCAGAAACCATACTGTACTTGTTAAGATGATGGAATTAACATTCATGTTAAGGTATACAGTCTCAGTAAGAGGTACAAAGAACGGTGGCTTAAGTTGCACTTCCAGGAGCTAGCAGTCTCGTTGGCAAGGTGGAATAAATGTGCAGGTGACAGTAGAGATGGCCAGCAGCTGCAAACAATACAACAACCAGGAGCTGTCATGGCCAACACTTGAGCTGTTCCAATCTCTAGTTTGATATTGAATTGTCTGCTTCAACAGGTGCCGCCTTGAAGTAGGAATTGGCCTTTGGGGGTTCCATTAACAAAGGCTCGTGGGGTGCTGATGAGTCTAAGATCTTGGTTAGGAGCCAGCAATGGTCAGTGAGTTGGACAGCATGGTCCCTAAAGTCCCTCCTGACTCACAGCTTCAGTGACTTTCTTCCTAAGTATTAGGAAATAGTGACCACATTGTTCAGATCTCTAAAGTTTCTCTTTTCAGGAACCAGGTCAGGCTTTTCCTAAATTCACCCAGACTGTGGAGCCCAAGTAAGAGCTCTGTGTCTCTTCATCCTCCTTCTGCATAGTTAGCGTAGGCAGCCGGCCAGCTTTGAGTGGGAAAGGGAAGGCCCACATCTGACACATTCCAAATGTAGTAAGCACCCCAAGTTTATGATTAACAAACACCTTCCTACAAAACTCCACAACTGGACAACATGGGCCCCTGCCGTGGCTTGTTAGGCAGAGTTAAAGGAGGACCTAAGAGTTGGCACCAACAGGATTTCTCTGCCCTGACACTGAACAAAAGCCCCAGACCACAACAACGTGGGGCAGTTGGTCCCTTACCTGAGCTGCTGATCTCATGCCTCAAGCTGTACCATTGCTGTTTCACCCCACATCTCTTCAGTGGTGTTCTATCACTTTTACTAAAAGCTTCTTTTGATTCACAATAAAAGTCTCTTTCTCCACTGTACTTTGCCTGTTTATTTTCCTTTTCCCACCACTGGGGCAGTGCTCTAATTTTAGACAGTGTACCAAAAAGACTGAGGTCATTACAATACCATAGCACTCACAGACAGTTGGAACTAGAAACAATATTTCTTACAGTAAAAAATGAGATGGGAAGTGTGATGTCTTAATATTGTCTAGGTTTAACTTTGCCAAAGACCCTTCATCTATGATGCTTTTCATTCAGATCTGAAGATTACATAAAGCTTTCCAAATATTTCCTCTAAAACATACCGTTTTAACAATCTCAGCCACTCTTTCTGAAGCAGCTCATTTGTAAATAGTGAAAAATCCATTCTTCAAGCATAACCCATGTGCTTGCCTTGTTTAGAGGAAGCTTGCTGGGCAAGGGCATCTGTGGGCAGGTTTCTTCTCTCTGTGGGCTACATGGACATAGCCCATGAGAGATGTAGAGTACAATTGTCCTCTTCCATTTGGAGCAGAGACAGCGCCTCACAAGAGGAATAGCTACGTTCTGGTGCAAATCCCAAGCCCCTGGCTTTCTGCTCATGAGTCCCTTACTACCCTCCCAGGCCATCCCGGCCAGCTTCGTATGTCATTATTATGTGGGATGCCTTTTCCTTTCTCTTCTTTAGTGGGATGGAGAGGCTCAATGGCCTTCTAGAAATCAGGAGAATGGAGCTGACTTCTTCATATACTTCTCTGTAAGCAGACACCTGTCTATTTGCCAATGGAAGTCCAGACAGACCAGTAAATGCTGAGGAATATTTATATTTCTCCATTAGATATATATTCACTGTATATAAAAACTGACCACTTTAGGAGAGCTAGGAATTGAAGAAGTAACAGTATAATATTTCATCTGTATTGTTTTGACAGAGATGAGGCTTTTACAAATGAAAGGTGAGTGTTCTGAAATATTGCTCTTGAATCCCGTTAGTCAGCAGTGATATAAATTTGACTCTTCAGCTCTATTTTCTTCAGAGAAAAGTAGAATATGTCATTTAAAAAAATAAAACCTGGGAAAGTGGGTCTGCTTTCCACAGTTTATAAACTGCTTTGCGGTTGATTGGTAGTGCTAATTAGATTTCATCACTGTGGAGAAGGTTCTAGGGGTTCAGAACAACTGTTTTGCTGACTTAGCAGTTCCATGTACTTTCTTCTTGACACAACTGGGCTCTGCAATGAACTAAATCAGCTAAGAGATTATGCCAGCACCTCCACAGCAACTGGTCTTGGAATGAAGAGGTCTGGTTCTTTGTAAGGTTAGCCTGGTGTTCTGACAGCACATAGGTATTAGTCTTAGCTGCTTTGAAAATTTTCTGTCTCTGATCAATTATAGTTTGTAAAGAAAGCAAGCCATCATACTTATTATCATTGCATTAGTTTTCTGTGGCAGTGAAACAGTAGCACCCCAAGCTCAAAGGTGTCAGACAGCATATGTTTGTCATTTCAATGTCTGTACGTCAGGACTGTGGGCAGGACTAGCCTGGCCTGACTAGCTGGGGATCTTGCCAGGCTCAGGTCAAGTGACGTGAGCTGTGGTCTCGTCGGGAGCTCACCTGGAGAAGCATCTGTGTCATGAGAGAGCTATGTCAGAAATAGAGGCAGACATTCTTGTGTGTTTCCACAACGTCAGAATTTACTGAGTAACAGTTCACAAGCTATGTCATTTTCTTGGCATAATCAGTACTACAGATTTTTCTTCATGGCTGTGAGCCAATTGGAAAACAGGTTCTTTTATTCTAACTTCAGTTACTCAGAGCACACATCATACTTCACAATAATATGGAACTCACAGAGTTGCTAAGAAAAGGTCAAAGCCGGCTGTAGGTTATAAAGAGGCTTTGCAGAAGGCAACAACAGGGAACTGATACAGATGCAGACAGTCAACGCAGGTGGTTAGAGGAACCCAGTTACAAACCTACTGAGGCACAGTGGTGTCAAAAAAGCAGAGCTAATTCTATGTTCAATGCTAGTTCAGGGCAGTTTCCAAGCTTACTTGAATCCGGACAGAGGGCAATTTGGTCATTTGAGTGGGTCAAGTCAAGCACGAGGATTGGGCTGAGCTAAAGTCCCTGGGATAAAGATGGTTGTTCTTTCCTCTTCATCCATGATGCATGCACTGGATGGTCTGATATCCCAGTGTTAGGTGTCCCTCCTTTTATATGACCTGAGGGAGGGAGTTGTATCATTCGTTGGTTTGGTGTGTTTGGTAAGTTCATGGGCCTGGTGTTCCTGATATGGGTTTGGTACACACACATGCCAATGTGTTCCTGATTTAGTTTGATAAGTTCATAGGATTTATCAATCTGTCCCATGGTCTGTGCTGGACAACAGTGGCTGTTTACTGGCACAAACAAGATGCAGAGTCATTCTGCCTCAGCCATTTGCACTCGAAATGGGGTGAACTGCTGTTTTATAAAATGGAGTCCCTCGGGCAAGCACAGCCTGAAAGCTTCTGTTCTATACAATGTGGAGTAACTTAGAGCAGGGAACAGCCTGATATCTACTGTCAATTCCTCATCCTGGGGTGTTGGCAGCACTCTGCTTCTTTGAATGTATAAGAGATATTTAAATTGCTTTCGCTGAAAAGCACTGACTCTTTACTTGGACCAATAAACTAACTAAAAACGGGAGAAAAGCTTGGCATATGTGCCTCTATTTTGTATCTATTTGCCTGAGCTCTTCTCTCCTGCAGTCACCTTGGAATCAAGAAAGGACAGGAATGATCAACAACATCTTTATGACAACGGATTGAAACTTCCCATAAGGCACAGCAGAGCCTTACAGGACAACCACCCCTCCAAATGAGGGCAACTACCTATAGTGATGAGGGTGCACCCTGGAGCAGGAACAATTATGTCTTGGGAACCAGACTGCTCCCCTCAGGTGATGACAGCAATAACAACTTCTCTGGAACCCTCAAAGAACAAGGGTTGAGATAATGGTCAACCAAGCCCCACTTGACCACTGGAACACATCTGTGACTGGTACTGTTTAGCTATGCATACCTTTTGTCTGCTGCCCCTAATTCTTTATCTAAAGCTAAAGCTCATCTCTGGACCCCAAAGATGGCTGAAGATAGGCTGAGTGCCTGTTCTGCCTCTTTTCATGGTGTGTCCTGAGTTGTATAATAAATCTTTCTCTGCTCTTCACCATAGCTCTTTATTTGGCACATAGGGGCAAGCGATCAGACCTGACATGTGGAAGCCCAGGAGTCTGGCGTCCAAAATTCTGGTTTCAACTATAGAAGTGAGGGCCTGTCCCTTGCTAGGTGTCTGCTGGAGCATGGCCTTTGTTCCTCCCACAAAAGTCTCTCCATAGGGAAGTTCGCTATATGGCAGTGGCTTCTTTAAAGCCATCAAAGGAGAGTCTCCTCACAATATGGCTATTATCATCACATGACAAGATTATCACATACAGCATGTCACCTTTACCACGAGGGAGGTCCCGTGAGATTGTGAACACCAGAAGGTAGGACCATGGGGGCCACCGTAGGTTCAATTTGCTACAATAATACATCTTTTATACATATACAGAAGAATATCTCTAAGATCATGGGATGAGGAGGTGAAGGTGCCCATGGACTTAAAGGAAACAACCAACTAAGACCATGGGACAGCAGTGAATCTTTTTCATAAACGGGTGAACTCAGGAGCATAAGGGTACAGAGTTGAGTGCACTGTGGGTACAGTCAATGAAGGGTTCTCAAATGCACCAATGATGCAAATGACATTGTTTAACATTTACTAAGTACATCACTGTGCCACACAGTGTTTCAGAACTTCCCAAATGTTATTCACTTACTGCTTACAACTGTCCCAGGTGAACCATGGAGTGACAATCATGTTTTGCCAATGAGGAGGCTGAGGCACAGAACATTTGTGTGACTTATTTAAGATTGCATAGATGTGAAATGTTGGAACTAGGATTTAGATCAGTGTGGTTTTTTGGGGGGGAGAGAGCTGGGAATTGAACTCACCAGCCTCGCACATGGTAGACAAGTGCTCTACCACTGAGCTACACCTCTTTTAAGTGCTTTTAAGTGCTCTGTGTGTCCTCTTATTCTGCACTATAATTAACTTGGGGGCTGAGGCTGGGGGCAAAAGGCCACTTCTAATTAATGGCTCATTCATGCCGCCTGAAACTAGGAACTGGCAGGCTGAGACATGAGGGAAGAACAAGGCAGAAGTGTTGATGTTCAAGACTGTTGAGGCAGCATGAGGGGCAGCGTGAAATGTGGCCACTGCTAGAAACTGGGATGAGCTACACATTGGCTGCCTGGACATCCAGAGTGTGTGCCTTGGGATGAGAGGCCTGTGCTATCCACAGGATGAATGCCTGGGTGACAGCTCTAGCAGGATGGCCTGGTAGATGGGACAATTGAGACCTCTTCTATGATGAATATGGCCAAAAGTGCTGAGAGGTGTGGTCTCAGGGGACCAGCTCACCTGTGCCCGTCAAAATAGCCCCAAACATCTGCAGAGAAAAAGCAAGATGTGAGCTTATCTATCTTCTATAAATTCACCTTTTCCCCCCTCCTTTTGCATTGTATCTGATGTCTTTTGCCCTCTCCAAGTTGTTCTAAAAATACTTGCCTTTCTAAACTTTTGGATTTTGTTGCTTTTGGAATCTGAATTTTTTGAAGGCTTGATTCAAGTGAGCCTTTCAGAGCTGGAAATCCTTTCTTTGGCTCCCAATAGTGGCTATAGATCTTCGAGCAGAGGAAGATGATCTTGAGCTTGATCAACAGGGGCTCCCTCCCCTCTCCAGGCTGGCCAAGGGGAAAGGGAACTGCTTTCTTGTGACATGCTCCCTGATAGGGACCCACGCAACTGGTCCCTGAGATAGTTCTTTCCCCTGCTCTGTAATGTCAAGAGGGACTCTCTGGAATCAGTGGGTTCGAGCGATCTGGTGTTTGGATCTTAATTGTCCCTGAAAGGCCCATGTGTTAGGGACTTGGCCCTCAGCTTGGCACTGTGAGAACTCTAAGAGGCGGGGCTCAGTAGGTATCTTTAAGACTTGATTTAAGAGATGGGGCTATGGCTGTGCCCTTGGAGTGGGATCCCAGTCGCTTCTTCCCTGTCTTTTGCACCCTGGCCACGAGGCCTGTCCCACAGGCTCCCACTATGGTGCACGGCCCCTCACCCCACCAGAGGCATAAAGCATGGTCCACCTGATTGTGGACTGAAACCTCTAAAACTGTGAGCCAGAACAACCCATTTCTCCTTATAAATTGATGATCTCAGGTATTTGCTAGGGTAACAAAGCTAATACATGATCCAACCTGCAGGATCCTGGAATCCAGGGGAGAATCCTGGCCCAGATCCACTGGAGATGGAAGTGGCTGGAGGACTTTGAGATGGAGTGCATGGTGGGAAATCCAGACCTGCTGCACACAGCATGGCAGGGATATGGAGGTCACCCCATATGTCCCATGGATTCTGTGGTGTAGAAAGGGCCTGTGAAAGGTGGCTGAGGCTTGATCACAGCTGTGGCCAGTGACGGAGGTGACAGCTGAACCAGACACCAGTGAGAAAAACAATCCTCTCTCTGTGCCTTGTTTTGATTTTTGTCACTTTTTCCTGCCCGACATTATTTCAGCTACCTTCTTGCCACCTTACCTGGGCAGGGACTGTATAAGTCCCACAGCTGAGTACTCACAAATGCTGTGGTATGCACAGATGCATGCACCACTGGTCACGATGAATCTTACAGTAAGGAGGAAATAATGTGACAGTAAATTTTTTGCCTTGTTGGATTTGATCTGGGGCCAACGTGCTGGCTGTAATTTTCCTGCAGAGGGCAGCAGATGCAGGTCAGGAAGGCAGGGGAGAAATGGGAGTTCTGCAGGTATCATGTGGCTAAGGTCTGCGCTGTGGTCTGCAAGAAAGCAGCCTAGGAAGGAGGTGGTTTGAGTGAGCAGCAGTGAAAGACAGAAAGACAGGCGACACAGCATCTCAAGAGCCCCTACCAGAGAGTGGGGCTGGTGGCAACCAAGCCAAGCTGCCAAGGCTTAGCCTTAAAGGAAAAGAGCCACCATGGATTGAAAAAGTGCTTGGGTTTAAAACGAGTATGGCAACTGGCATTGCTGCAAGATTACAATTCCTGAAACACTGTCAGATTTAAGCCTCTGCCTATTAAGTCTACTCCTGATCTCTCCTGTACCTTGTCCAATGCAAGCTCAAGGTCAGAGAGACCTCCGACAAATGTCCGAGCTAAGTATGAGAGGACAGAGGCCTATACCTGGAGACCTGGGTACAATGGAGCAGAGGAGGGCCCAAAAGTGAGAGACTAGCTGTTGACCTCTTCTCTCCCAACTCAATCCTAGGTTTGGAAGGGAAGTAGCAAATGGAGGGAAGTCCTATGGACAAGGGCTTTGCTGCCATCTCATCCTGGGTGATGGCTCCTGCAAAGAGATTCTGTTCCCAACACGGATGGGCCAAAGGAGGCCCCAGTGTGAGGAATTAGCAAGAACGGGGGCCTTAGATCAGTTCCATGGGAAGCCATAAGGAGACCACAGGCTGCAGGCCACACGCTTGAAGGCAGTTGAGTCCTCTGGGATTCCACAGAAAGAAGAAGGTCAGGCCATTGGCCCTGACCACCCAGAGAGATGCTTGCTAGGCTCTGGGGCCACTTGTAGTGCCATTTGGAAGCAGAGCAGCCTCCTGCATAAAAGGTATGTGGTGGTGGACAGACCAGAGTCCCCAAGTCAAATTACTCAGTGAAGGCTGGCCATGGTGGGGGAGGAGGACAGATGAACAGACAGGGAGCCTGGTATGTCTCAGCATTTGTGTGTCCCCCAGTGCATATGCTGAAATGTAGCCCCCAAGCGGAGAGACTCAGATGAGGCATTCAGGAAGTAATTAGGTCATGAGGGTGGAGCCACGGTAAATGGGATTAGTACTCCTTTAAGAGAGGTCCCAGACAGCTCTGGGACGTAGTGAGAAGGTGTGGTCTGTGGACTAGGAAGAAGTCCTTCATTACACACTGATCTATCAGTCACTTGATTTTGGACTTCCCAGCCTCTAGAAATAAATTTTTGTTGTTAAAAAAACACCTAGTTTATTGCATTTTATTACAGCAGCAATAAAGGCCCTCGCAGATCCAGGACAAGATCTGGCTAAGCTGCAGGTTCTAGGGCTGTAGTTTGTTTGGAAATCTGAACTTCTTCAGAGCCCAAAGGTCTGCCAAGTCTCATCCCGTAAACTCACCAGGGCTGAGTGAGCACTTTGAGATAAGAGCAGATCCCATGTTGGAGAGGCGATTCCTGGCCCAGTGGATTCAGGGTTCTAGGCCTAGAACCATGATCCTTTCAATCTCAGTCTCCCATGTAACTAGGATTACAGGCATGAGCCCCCAGTGCCCACCTCTCTCCCTAAATTTTTTTTACATGATTTTCACAAAGGTCAGGATAGGAAAGAAGGAAGAGCACGTGGCCATTTTAGTATGCTGAACTGGGAACTCTCAACTGCACATCTGAAAACATAAAAGCCAACCAAGGTAAGTTTTTTTTCTTTTTTCTTTTCGTTTCTCCTTTTATTTTGCCATTTTTACATTTACTTACATGTGTGTACATTGCTTGTGCCACCTCCTCCTCCCCCCTTTCCAAATCACTCTAGATAGTAAATCAAAGAAATTGTGAAATACAAGAAAAGCAGAAAACATAATAAAGAATATTTCACAGCTGGTCAAAGTGGCACATGCTTATAATCTCACCACTCTAGAGGCTGAAGCAGGAGGCTCTTGAGTTCAAGACCAGGGCTACCTAGTGAGATAAGTCTCAGACAAACAGACAGACAAACAAGAAGTGTGGAAATACTCTTATCAAAGAAGAATTCAATTCATGAAACATTTGATAGGGAGATGATTTTAAGTTGATTACTGATCCAGGCTATTAGAGGTAAAGCTTGATGCCAACAGCATAAAACAAAGCAAAAATGATTAGAAATATAAGGAAAATTAGACATGGGAGAAATTGAAAGAGAAGTTAAAAGTATGATTAATGTGTTTGGATTAAACAAAGAAACACAGGATTCACTTTAGGAAGCGGTCTGTGATTGATGTAAAAGGTGCCCATTCTTGAGACCATCAAGAAAACTCAAAACCCAAAAGGAGAAAATTTACAGAGAATAATCTCTGCTATATCCATACATGAGGAAAAGGTCAACAACAACCAAAAACTTTTAAGTCAAATCCCCCAAGTGGATGAAAAATAAAAAGCATCATCCTACACATAAATTATTTTGTTACAAAATCTCTGAGTCAAAGAAAATCCAAGAAGTAAAACTGGAGATTATTCAGCATAATTTTAGGAACATAAGTAAACTTAAGGAAACATAGTGCTGTTTGTAAGAAATACACAGCTTTAATTAAAACCTAAAAACCCTTTGCTAAGAAAAGAAATGAATGTTTCTCTTTTCATGCAGTTATGAATGGAACAGAAATAACCACATAAATTAGAAGAGTGACAAGAAAAATAAAGCAGAAATTTAAAAGTTAAGAAATACAGAGGAGGGTACCATAATGAAAGAGAGCTCACATTAAAAAAAAAAAAAAACTTGAGAAAAATCTAATGAAGAAAACAGCCCACTAGATCAGAATGTCAAAGCAGGTATGTTCTATTTTCCAGTCTCCTTGATATCTGTTGTGCAGTCGTCTTTGTCATTTCTGATATGTATGGAGGACATTTAAAAATCTCAAAAGAAATAAAGGATTTTTTTTAAAATGCAAAGACAATATCCACATAGCTAGGGGAGAAAAGATACCAATAGCCATGTAACAAAATCAAAGGATGCTTACAACAGTAATCTTGAAAAAAGTCATTCCCAATGAAATCACACAAGAGTCCTGATAATCATGTCTATTGTTAAAAATTGTTCTCCAAGTTCTAGAAGTAAATGACAAAAAACTAACAGCTTCAGATGCTGAAAAACACAATTAATATATCTGCAAATGCCTGTAGAGCTGGTAATCCTAAGAATAACAGAAGGAAAAAGTTGGATTCCATAAAAAAATTTTAGTAGCATAGCTGGATATGACAGATCACAAACACGAATAGCTTTATCTTAGTTAAAAATGTATTCATGACAAACAAAATACCAAACATCTCAAAATAACCTTAATAGAAACACACAAGTGGGCTGGTGGAGTGTCCAAGTGAAAGAGTGCCTGCCTATCAAACCTGAGGCCTGAGTTCAAACTCCAGTACTGTCAAAAACACACAAGTGTTATATGGAGACTGTTATGTGGCCTCTCCAAGAGATATAAAGGACAACCTGGAATTATGGGACAGGTGGGATATGGATTTCAGGGCTGAAGATATTAGCCAAACTAACAATGAAGACAAACACAACTGGACTGTGGATTTATTAATCTTCTTAATTATCATGATTCACATAATTTAATAAATTACAGTTGTAGGAAATAAAGAAGAATGTGATGTAAGATGTGAATCACTCACCCAGCTTGTCTCGGTCAGAGGTAGCAGGCATCAAATCTGAAGCTAACATAGGTGTTTACCCACATGGTCATTCCATGAGAAAGGGCTGGGGGTGTAACTCAGACGTAGATATGCAAAGTCCTGGATTCCATCCACAGCATTGAAAAGAAAAAAACAGAATGGAGGTACCAACCAAAGGTAAATTCAGCGAGGTAATCAAGGAATTATTTGGTTAGAAAAAAAGCAAAGGTTCATTTATCAATAACCAGTACTGCCAAACACTGTCTTTTTGTCAGAGTGAGACACCTGCACCACAAAGTTTTCTGTGCCAATTCTCAAACCAAAAGAGATTCTACAAAGCTGGAGCCCGGAGAAATTTATACATGGAAACTGAAGAGCAGAGTAGCTGGAAGGTCAGCAGGGAAGGGCACAAGGGTGAGGGGGTGATTCTGCAGAGATTGGCGATGTGTCCCTTATCATGGTGGGTCACAAACGCAGTCTCATCATTCCACTTGGCCCTGGCCAAGAACTGGTGAGAGTGAATGTGCAGCCACCGAGGCAGTGCCAGTCCAGGTGGTGGGACTGTCATGAAGTGTTCTTAGATTTTCACAGATCAGCAATGGGGCTCAGTGTCCTTTTAGTTGAGGGTGGCTCTTCAGCATCTGTTCTTGGGTGAACAGTCAGTACATTTTATTATTGCCACTAATCTCCATGGACTTAGGGTACATCATTTTTTGTCACTGTTTGATTTTTGGGACAAGGACTCCTTGTGTTGCCCAGGTTGGTCTTGAACTCAAAGTCCTCCTGCCTCAGGCTTCCAGGATTACAGAACTGCAGTACCACACCCAGAAGCTTGAGTGAATTTCAAGATTTTGTTTTACATTATTGATACTTTTTTTTAAGTGCCTTAGAAAATTCTAGTTCTCTATAGACTCATAGAAGAAAAGATCATGGAGGATACTGATCACTAATGGCCAGGGAGCAAGGCTTACGGCCTTGGCTGAGTGACTACGCTTTGCACTTCCAGCTGACGCAGAGAGACACTTGCACAGGGACTGGACAACCTGCTCTTCAGGAGCAGCCAGAGCACTGGTCTTGGCTGGCATCTCACCTGGCAAGCAGGCTGGGACAAGGGCTAGAGGCTTTGGTCCAGTCCTGATGGATGAAGGGCTCCCCTTTCATCCCCAAGTTCCCTACTATGCACAGCACCTTAGTGCAAGGCAGCAGGGCCCCAGGCCATGACTATCCCCACCAGCCCAGGCCTCTCTGGACTTAAGAGCAGAGTCACTGGGGGTGCTGAAGAAAGTTCTACGGGGTTGCTGTAAAAGGAATGGGGAGGTCTGTTGTTTCCTAGGGGGGTACCAGAGGTGGATGTAGGTCCTAGTCCTGCACACAGTTAGCCATAAGAGCCCACAGAGGTAAATTAGAAACTAGAGAGATTACGAGCAGGCATTACTGAGAGTCCAGATTCTTGGCTGGTATGCAGCATGATGCATACTAATTAGGTAGTTCACTAGGAAAAAAAACCCCTATAGATATTCGGAATCCAATGAAAAAGCAGGAAAGCTGCAGAGATAGGACTCATGTCTCCCAAGGAACATCACTGAAAGACTTCCAGTTGACGATGATTTCACTGACAGTGCACTTAAAACAAAAATGGAATTAAAATCTTTCTGGACTTTGGGTAATCTTCAAACTTCCCGTGGTACCACCTACAATAAGAAAAAAATTAAATGAAGCAAATTATTATGTCACTTAAACATTTCACAAATGCTAAACAAGGTGATGGTATTTTTCATTATAAAGGAATACTGAGATCTTCAAAAAGCAGTAAAAGATCTTTGGCATCACACGCAAATCAACAGTGGAGTTCAGAAGAGGGTCCCATCTGACTCCCCTCTCAGGCAAACTGCTGAGCTGTGGTGGGGACACTGGTCACCATGGACCTTCTCTCCACTCCTGGGGCAGTAAGCAGACTGGTGTGACTTGAGTACCTTCTGGTGACCATAACAGCCATTCCCCACTCCCACAGAGGGCGAGGCCTGACCCACAGTCTGTGGAGAAGACAGCCAGCTGGGCACCTTGCTTGGCTCTCGGGCAGCTCTGAGGAAAGGTTTAGTGTTGCCTTCGAGAAGGCAATTGTGAAATCCTGTCCCCGCCCCACCCCTCAAAAAAAAGGAGTTTTCACAAGCACAAAAGAATGCTAAACAGATAAACAGACTAAAAATCACAAAGAAAAACAATTTAGCTACTTGTTAATGGGAAAGAAACATGCAAAGGCAACAAACTCAGAGGGAACCTGGAAAATCCTGGTGCTTTTAACATTCAACACTGTAATCCACAAATACAGAATTATAGCATATCAGACTGACATAACTGTTTTTGTATGTCACACTGAGAAGCTGGGCAGGACCTCTGGATCTGGTGTCACCTCCCTGGCTTGAGGCCAGTGATAGCAGCCTTCCCCAGCAGTGGGGTTAGTAATGACCCTCAGAGACAAGGTGCTCATTGCACAATTCAGCCACGTATGTGGACCTGCACTATAAACTCAGTTGTTGACTCCTGAAAGTTCCTGCAGGCCCACTAGGGACCCAGCCATTCATCAAGCTGCCCCACAATGCAGCTGTGCAGGGCACCTGCAGGGGTATGAGGCAGCATGGGACTGGACTGACTCTATGGGACTGGACTCCATGGGAGGTTAAAAACAGCGTGTGTGGGGTCAAAACAGGCTCACCACTACAGAAAGTCATGTTTGCCTCTGTAATGTGTTCAAAAGGCCAATGGGTTTGCCTTCAAATGGGTTGAATTTATTTCACAGAAATCGTTATACAGGAACATTTGTTAAATGATTAGAGTACATTTTTCTCATTCAGTCACTGAAACTATAAATCCACCTCAAGAAATTACACTGTAAGGGCTGGGGGTGTAGCTCAGTGGTGCAGTGCTTGCCTAGCCTGTTTAAGGCACTGGATTCTGTCCCCACCACTGAAGGAAAGAAAAAAAAAAAAGAAACTATGTTTCAGGATTTGTAAACATGTACAGATAGTTTTTAAAGGGACAAGGTACATGCTGTTACTTTTCTTTCTCATTTCTTCATGCCTAGAATTACAGCTGTCACTGATGTCACCCTAAACAGGGCTGACTGTGGCTCTGGCTTTTTGTCTTGGTTTTATTACTTCCGAGCCTGCACTCACATCCTGTTCCTTTTTGTGGAGAGCTGAATGCCCACTTCATCACATCTGAATTACGCTGAGATTGAGGTCATTCTTCAAATTATTCTTTTTTCAAAAATGTTGTGCTGGGTGGGAGACATTGTGGCACTTACAAAAGTTCTTACAATGTATCAAATATATCATACCTCCACTGCTCTCCTTTATCCCCTATTCCATTCCTGGAATAGTTTCAACAGGTATCATTTTTGCATTTACATATATGTGTACACATTTTTGCACTATATTCACCCTCCTACCCCCTTTTCCCTGGTGGTTACAGCCCCCCGCCTCCCATGGACCTGCTTTGTCCTCCTGTTCTTCAATTTTGCAGAAGAAAAAAGAAAAAAATGACATTTTGAGACTTGAGATAAAGGTAGCTACACAGGGAGTTTTCTTGTAATAGTTCCATGTACATATATATTATAACCCCAATTGGGTTATCTCCTCTATTTTTCTTCATTCTACCTTAGTCCCTTTCTTATGGTGGTTTCAACCAGTTTAAGAATTCTATATTTTCATTCTTATGTAGAGAGTATATCAACCATATTTATCTTCTTAGTTTCCTTCATTTACCCTACCCCTCTTGTACATGACCTCCCCTGTGTGACCTGTTTTTCATAATATTGCTGAGTTTGTATTAGGTCTATATTCCACATATGAGAGAGAACATGTGGCTTTTGACCTTCTGAGTCTGGCTAACTTCACTTATGATGATGTTCTCTGGTTCCATCCATTGACCAGCAAATGACAACATTTCATTCTTCCCTGTGGCTGAGTACAATTCCATTGTATATAAAAACCACATTTTCTTAATCCATTTGTCAGTAGTGAGGCATCCTGGCTATTTCCATAGCTTAGCTATTGTGAATAGTGCTGCAGTAAACATGGGTGTGCTGGTGGTTTGTTATAACCTGACTCACATTCCTTTGGGTATATTTTTACGGGTGTTGAAGGCAGTTTTTGTTTTCATGACACCCACTTTTCATGGTACTCCCACTTTCTCTAACAGTAAATCCCCTCCATGGGTTTATCTTGGAAGTCACTGTATGACCTACTTCAGGTATCACAAACCAGACCTTTATATTTGAGGCTCATGAACCTGGGCGGCAGGGGGAGAACAGGGAGGGGGAGGAGGAATAAGAAAGTGTTTGTGCTTATTTTTCTAAGTCATTACTCAGTGAATCACAGTGTCTTGAAGACATGTTGAATTCATTTGTAGATGAAATTAAACTTAACAAATAGGTAAGTATTACAATTGAAAAATTTCAGTCTGGTTCCTCGGAGGCTGGCCTCCAAGTTCAAGCAGTTAGTCTGAGCATGAACAAGCCCGCACCCAGTCTGTTACTTCACAGGGAGCTGGGAAGCAGGGGCAGTCCCACCTTGCTCCACTCACTTTGGCTGGGGGAGGTAAGTGGGGGGAAGACAGCCATTCCCCTCAGAACTCCTCTAAGTTCTGCCTTTCAAAGAGAACACTGACTAGCAATCCACAACAACTGGTCCAAGGCTTCCAGCCTAGAGGTGAACTGTCAATTCAATCATTTACAGATTTAAGTACCAGCTGTTGTAGAATTTCATTGTAATACAGTATTGATTTTAGAACATTACAATAAATACAGTGCAAACAATAGATCTACAGAATGTTTTCTTCTGCAATCAATTTACCTGGTGGTTTAATTAGATGTATTTACCAGATTATTTTAAAAAGGATAAAACAGTCATGGTGGCCCGCACCTATAATCTTAGCTACTTGGCAGGAGGATAGTGAGTTAGTGACCAGCCTGGGCAACACAGTGAGATCCCCCGTCAAAATAATAATAATAACAATAATGATAGAAAAGAGAGGAGAAAAAAGTCTAAAACAAGGAGTTTTAATTTTTGACCTCAACAACATTTCTGAACATAATTCCATAAGATGAACTGATTAATTCTTTTAATTCTTCAAGATTTAAAACTGATTTCACACTGACAGTAATTTAAATAGCAAATGAGTAACAAAGAGACCTTTTGACTCATTCTGAAAAGAATACTATAGGATTTTTATTAACAGGCAGTTTCATTTGGAAAACATTTATTTTCTGTTTCTGTGTGCTTCATATTCAAATGGTGAGAGGGATTTTCCTGTTCCATTTTCATCAGAGAAAACAGCTTCACAATAGACTTGGCAGGCTCTCATTCCATCTTCCCCTGATCCAGTTAAAAATCATCAGTGTCATTTCATCTGTCTATTATTAGAAACAAGCTATTATTTGCTTTTTCAGATCAAATATTGCATGGAAAGAATAGCATCTTCCCTGGAGGTGATGACAGCCAAAAGAAGGGTCTAAGGTCCCTGTGCACAGGAAGCCTGGGGCTGGCACAGAGCTGGAGAGGGAGGCTGAATAGAGAGTACAGGACTCCAGGTGGACCAGGCTCGGCTGGCTGTCCTATCAGTGCTGTGGCGTGTGGTCTAGCTTTGCTCTGTGCATTTCTAAGGCTTTGCTATGTATATTTAGTTTAAAGCAGTAGGGCATTACTTCAGCCAAGCCTTCCACAGAGTCACCTAGCAGAGGGGAAATCTGAGGCCTTCAAAAACAAGACTTACTTTCTTAAGCCTCAGTTAACTTAAAATGGTGGAAGTCTGGTCAAAGCACCAGGAGTCGGATGGCTTAAAGCCTACAGCAACAGACCTCTCGGAAGTCTGGAATGCAGGCACAGCAGGGCCACACTCCAACTGATGGCTTCAGGAGAGCATCCTGCTGGTCTCCTCCAGCTTTTGGTCACCCCAGACATTCCTGGGCTTGAGGATGCATCTCTTTTGTCTCTGCCTTCCCTCTGTCTCTGTGTCTTCAAATGGCATTCTCCTCTGTGGGTGTGCATGTCTGTCCAATTTTCTCCTTTTTATAAGCACACCAGTCATGCTGCTAGATCCCCTGCTCCAGTATGGTCTCGTCTTTATTGATCACATCTGCAGCAACCCCACTCCCTTATAAGGGCCCAAACATAGGGAACAGGGATTAGAACTTCAGTCTTTCCTTTCGGTGGACAATTCTGTCATCGCAGCAAAGTAATTTCTGACCACTTATGTTGCCAGCCATTCCCAACAATGCAATTCCTTTTTTGAAATCTTCTTTTTCTTAGACCCTTGCCCATCTTTCTTCATACTTCTTTCTCAGCAGCTCTAGGATTTATGGGTCCTGGCTCTCTGATCGACCTCTCTCCTCCCACGGAGTACCTGAAAAATGCTGGCACTTCTAGGGATCTCATCAGCTTTCGTGCTGTGTATGTGCAATTCCTTCACATAGTAGCCACACAGACAACCCGGCAATGGCCTTTCCCTTCCCTGTCCCAACAAGGAGCCACTGCATCTTTTAACACATGAAGAGGTTGTAAAGGACACAAGAAATTTTAGCTTTTAAAGGTCTGCACATTTCCACGGTACCATGACATTGGTCTGACTTCCTTTTAGCTTTTTATCTTTGTTCTTTATCCCAAGAGATGATGAACTGTGGAATGGGATGGCGTCATGCATTTCTGCATGTCCTGCAGCATCAGCAGCCATGACGACGTTGATGACAGGCCTGAGTGGACAATGCTGAGGGCGTGGTGTGGAGCCCAATCCAGCTCTGGGACTCACCCCATCTCCAGTGTCTGTTGGTCAGGCATTCTCAGTCTTGCTACTGCTCCGTCAGCACTCTGAGTTTCAATTAGTGTCTTCATTGCAGATGCCGAGTTCCCGGCTTGGTATGGACCTCAGCAGCATAAACTCAGACGCCATGAATGTGCTAGAAAAGACAGCTGTGCTGACGTGACTCTGCAGTGCACTACACTGCGGACAAAGAGTTTCAATGTGTTGTATTGTTTCATTTTGTGCTAATTTGACTAAAGCAAGGCATACACTGAGATTTGGCAAATCAATTAATATTAGCATCTCAAAGATCTAACCTGAAAATCATTATACTACAATCAGAGAAAAAATTAAGAGTGCTGAAAGTGCTTTAAAACTTACTGGTGATGCTGTTTTGCTCTGGTGAATAAAATACAAAATGTGAACAAAGCAAACACCCCGCCTTGTAGAGACCAGCTGGCGAGTGCAAAGCCGCACCACTCCACAATTTCCCCAAAATAGTTGCCTCCGGTCACATATTCAAACAAGCCTCCTAGACAAAAACACAGAGTACATTAGTGTGTTTAGTACAAAATGCTGGCTAAAGAAATACGGATTACAGAGATGCTAGTGGATACTTATTTCGAGAACATACATTCAACTATGTTAGTCAGTGACACACACACTCCATAGTACATGTTTTACAACTTGAGAGCATAGCTTCAGCTTTGAGAGTGAACTGTATACTTAAATCAATGCCTAACTGTTTATCCGATACACAAATCTGCAGTTATGGTAGAGGCCTTCACTATGCCACTAGTTATAGGGTCAGGCTGACACACCTAAGAAGACACAGGCACCAGAATAACAAAAAAGATGTGTCTTAGCAACATGGAGCAACAGTGAAGAAAATGCTCATTTTCAAGTAGAGATCCACTTGTTCACTCATCAAACATTCACAAATGCATGGAATCCCTGTTTCAGGCTAGGCCCTGCTGTAGGCACTTGGATAGCCCTCTTCTCCAGAGTGACAAACAAGGAAGGCACACAGCATGGAGAGGGTGAAGGGCTGTGAGGAGCAGGGCAAGTTGAGGGGATGTTGGAATGAAGTGATGGCAGGGAACAGGTCTTTGGGCCCATTCCAGGTTACAAGTGATGGGTTTGGTCTGGGGGTAGGAGCACTCCAGGCAAGAAAAGAAACCACAGCAAAGTCCCTGACGATGGATAGCAATAGCCAGCACACTCTAAGGAGCAGGGCAGGAATAGAGAGGGCAGGAGGCAGGTGACCCCTTGGGGGGTCACCTTCAGGCTAGGGTTCTAGCGGCTGGTGATGGGTGGGACAAATTGCTCAAGGGTGCATCAGAGTGGCCTGGTGTGACCTCCTCCAGGTTCCAACTCCCCAGCCCTGTCTGCCTAGCTAAAATCTCTGTGGGTAGAACTTGAAAAACAATGTGATTACACTTCAAGTCATAAAACCAATTTCAACACAAACTCCAGAAGCTTGTGGAGCCTCCACTTTGGGCTCACAGCATCTGAAGTACACCAAGGCCCTGGCAGGAGTTGAGGTGGCTGACCTCTTAAAGAGAAAGAGGTTGGCTTTGCTGAGTCTGAGTCAGCAGAGTACTTTTCATTTTATTTGAGGAAGGTGGGGAGCATGGAAGTTTGCAATATTGTGCTCTCTTCTTTAAGCTAAAAGTAATATGTAATTGAAAAATTATGCCAATGTTCACTGACTACTTTTTATGATCAGATAAAATGTAAAAATCTCAAATACAAGGCATAGTCAATATGTCACTCATATAAGACAAGTGCTACCTGTGTCTGCAGAGACAACCCCAAAGCATCTAAGGAACACCGTACTCCTTTGGAGCTGTGGGATTTAGGGCAGTTAACTTTTTCTGTAACTGCTTTATTTCTTACATATCTCATTATCATCTATCTCTCACCAGGGTCCTGGGCAGCTGAATCCCAGAGGTGAGAGAGCCTGTGCACCTTCCCTGCAAATGCCATGTCATCCCAAGGCACAGCCCAGACCAGAGCTTAGGTGGAGGCTGGGACGGGACGCTTCTGTGCATCATTGGTGACCTTCCCCTCTGAGAGTCCAGTGTGGAGAGCACAGTATTTGGTGGAAAAACATGGTGGGGGCTGGGGGCCGGGTGGAGGCTGGTGAGCATGTCATTAGCTAATACAACCCAAAGACACCATTCTTCTGGAAAATGTTCCATTAATACACAGGTACCTTAAGGACACCACATTACAAAGCAGTGAGTGTGTGTGTGTGTGTGTGTGTGTGTATACAAGTATATATGTATGAAAGTGTCACAATGAAACTCATTACTTTATACAATTAATACACACTGATGAAAAAATGTAAAAAGCCGGGTACTGGCAGCTTACATCTGTAATCCTAGCTACTTGGAAGGCTGAGATCTGGAGGATCATGATTCAAGACCAGTCTGGGCAAATGGTTCTCAAGATCCCATCTCCAAAATAACCACAGTAAAATGGACTGGAAGTGTGCCTCAAGTGGTAGAGTGCCTGCTTTGCAAGTGTGAAGTCCTGAGTTCAAACTCTAGTCTCACCAAAAAAAACCCAAAAAACAAAAAAGTGAGCTGGTGGAGTGGCTCAAGTAGTAAAGTGCCTCTGCCTAGCAAGCATGAGGCCCTGAGTTTAAGCCCAAGTACTGTCAAAAGAAAAGAAAAGTAAAAACAGTTCTCATCTTTCATGTAGCATCTGACTACAGTAACACTAGAGAAGAAATATAAAAACCCGTACGCTGCTGGATAACTATCACAGCCTTCTATAACTCAGATACCTCATCTGTAAATCAGTGCAGAATGACAGCTTCACAAGTCTGTGGTCAGGTCTGGGTGCCAGAACCTGGTAAAAATAAAAAGCACCCTACAGATAACAGCTATGGCCATTAACCCCTACCCAAGTGAACTGGACTATTTATGTCAACATCTTCCTTGATCAATCAAGGATCTAAGGATCCTATTAGGATCAGGGATAACTTCCATGGTCTTTGATTCTATGCTCTGGATTCATGTGCAGTAGATGGCACAGAAGGGGTTTCTGGAATGAGCCACTTCCAGGAGACCACAGCAATAATCTCTTCAGAATTCACTTCTCCCAGGGAAACTAGAGGTGGTGCCAAGGAAAGAGAAATTCTACAACTCCAATCAAAGTAATCTTTGCCTTTCCATAGTTAAGGAATACCTGAAAATTTCAATTGGTATTTCCCTTTCAAACAGCTTATGTTATCATTCCTCTGCTCTTTAAAAAAATTACTTTAATTATACAAAAAAAAAACAAACCCCAAAAAACAGTGAACCCCAGTTGTCACCCATAGCCCACAGCCCTTTTTCTCTATCCTAATTCAGCTTGTGTGTCCAGCCAAGTGGGCATCTTATCTGCACCTGCATATGTGTGTGTGTGTGTGTGCGTGTGTGTGTGTGTGTGTTGCCAACCAGGAATCTTATCAGTGCACCTCTTCTTGACTTCTCATCTGATTCATTTTGCAACATAATTCCTTTGGTGGGGCTGGTGACACCACCATTACTAAGAGAATTCTGGGCAGCATTTCTAAAAGATGTGACACAGTTGCTAAGCACAGATGGCACATCTATTTATTAGAAAAAATAGCCACGTTGTGTAGAAAAACGTCCTGAAATTCAGAGTGTGCAGGGAGGTGGTTATTTCAAAGATCACCACAGCGGAGCCCTCACAGAGCATGGTGGCTACATCCCCACTTAAGCCCTGGAGTATCTGAAACCACTGGCAGGTTTTATGCAAGGGAGTGGCATAAAGTCTGGCTTCCACTCTCCTCCTGTGCCTAGTGGGCTGCTCAAGATCTGACAAGCCACTCTCAGCACAAAGGACAAGGCTGATCCTTCTGTGTCAGTTTCCCCTGGTATATGATGTGCTCTTCCAAAAGGTGGACTTGAACCTTCAAATGAACTTGAGTGCTCACTTCACAAAACCTTTCTTGAATTCGATTTTGAAATGTGTGTTCTGTTCCGATGCTTTGGATTTCTCCTTCGTCACTCCAATATGCAAGATGGATCTCCCTTCTCTGCCTCTGCAGCTATCACTGAAAAAAATCTCTCATTTTTCTTTTTTACCTATTTATGCCCTTCCTGTGGTGTCTGGTGTTTTGGCTTTATGTTGTTGTTTATGTGCCTCTTAATTTAAGGATCAGTGGTAAAGCAATTTCTTCCCTTCATTTTACGGCTTCCCATCTTGGCATCTGCTGCTGTCTGGGAGCCACCCAGCCTCTGCTCAATCTGTGTCAGATGCCCATTGGCACATCTGACAGGGACATGCTGGAGCCAAGGCAGGCAATTTATCCCTTGCTGAAAGACAGGGCTTGCACACTGTGGGGACTGTTGCACAGAGGAGGCTCCCTGACTGCAACAGAAGATGGGCTCACTGCAGGTATTCTGCAGCCAGTGGGTATCAATGCTGCAAATACTTTATTAATATTTTATTTATTTATTTTTGGTGGTATTGGTATTTGAACTCAGGGCCTCAAACATAAGCTGTTTGAAAAGGAAATACCAATTGAAATTTTCAGGTACTCCTTAACTATGGAAAGGCATTCTACCACCTGATCCACTCTGAGAACCCTTCATTCACCATTTTTTCTAATTATCTTATTAGCATATAATACTTGTGCAGGGGAATACATTGTAATATTTACGTATGTGCTTATACTATATCTTAGTTAGATTTACTCCTTCCATTTGCTCTCCCCTTCCCCCTTCTTAGAACAATTTCAACATGCTTCTATTTTCATATATGGATACAAAACACATCCACCATCTTCACCCTCATTCCCCCTCTCCTTGTGCTCACCGACCTCCCACTGGTACCCACCCCCAGAAAAGACCTATTTTTTCCTCCTATCCTTCATGTTTTTGGGTGTACATTGATAATCCAAGGGGGTTCACCTTGGTACTTCAGGCCTGTGTATATTGTGCTTTAATCAAATCATCCTCCTCCTGGGTACTCACTCCTTTATCACCATATTCTCCTAATATTCAACACTTCATTCTTGTTTTAAAATCACTGAAAGTCTGATCACAATTTTCCTCTGCTTTTTTTTTTTAATTTTTATTGTTTTATTATTCATAAGTGCATACAACACTTGGGTCATTTCTCCCCCCTGCCCCTATCCCCTCCCTTACCACCCACTCCACCCCCTCCCTCCCCCGCCTCAATACCCAGCAGAAACTATTTTGCCCTTATTTCTAATTTTGTTGTAGAGAGAGTATAAGCAATAATAGGAAGGAACAAGGGTTTTTGCTAGTACAGATAAGGATAGCTATACAGGGAGTTGACTCACATTAATTTCCTGTGCATGTGTGTTGCCTTCTAGTTAATTCTTTTTGATCTCACCTTTTCTCTAGTTCCTGGTCCCCTTTTCCTATTGGCCTCAGTTGCTTTTAAGGTATCTGTTTTAGTTTCTCTGAGTTAAGGGCAACAAATGCTAGCAATTTTTTAGGTTTTTTACCTATCCTCATCCTCTGCTTTGTGAAATGGGTTCCTGCCCTGTCAAGTTTTGCCACTGGTTTGTTTTTGTCCCTATAATATGTTTGCAAGTGTGGTCCTTCAGGTTTGAAGATGTTAATTAGAACACGGATCAGCCTCTGGCAGCATGAAATTGAAGGAAAGGGCCAGAGTGGCATCTCTGCTGTACAGCAAAGAAGTTCCTGCAGACAGGGCCCCTCTGGGTCTCCCTGTGGTTAGCCTGATAGCCCTGTACCCCTAGTCCTGCTCCTGCCCTTGCTTTCAATGCAGTGTTTCTCAACTCTGCTGCTGTCATGGCTTCTGGCACTCTTAACATCCTTCCATTCTGTCTCCCAGGGTTCATTCCCTGTGCCATTTCAGCCCAGTTCATGTGGTTCATACTGGGGATGGATACTGCCCATAGACCTGGAATCAGGTGCGTGTCACACAGGTGCAGGGTGGGGAGCAAGGGGGCACTGGCTCCTGCACTCTGCACTCTCCAGAGGACGGGCTCTCTTGGACTGCCACAGAAGGCTCCAGTCTACTCACAAGCCCATCACTGAGGGGCATCTCTTCCTTCCACCAGAGCGGGAGGTCATCAGCAGCCTGTTGAAGGCTCCAGGTCTCCTCTTCTCCACCACATCTATCATAACAGCATTGTGACATCAGGGGTTTAGCTATGCTGATTCCAGGCTCTCTGGGCCACAGTTTAAGTAATTTGAGATTTGTAGGGTTTTTGTTCATTTGTTTGATTTTGTTGTTATTCCTGTATGGTAGAAAGTATCCAAACTAAGCAACATCATGTGTTTTCTCCATTAAAATTTTAGGTTTGCTTACTGTGTTTCTTTATTTTTAGACACTCTACTGGTGTCTATTTTATATCTTCTTAGTCTTCCTTCTTCCCATTCCTTCCCCTCTCTTCTCCTTCTTTCACCCCTCCATCCCTTTTTTTTCAGGACTTGGATTTGAACTCAGAGCCTGTGTTTGCTAGGCAGGCACTCTACCAATTGAGCCACACCTGTCTGTTTTTGCTTGATTTAGGGTCTCACATTTTTGCCCAGTCAGTGGACAACAATCATCCTACTTGTGCTTCCACTATAGCTGGGATGACAGACACATGTCACTATGTCCTGCTGCTTTTTGAGATGGTGGTCTTACTTTCTTTTTTTGCCTAGGCTGACCTTAAACCACAATCCTGTGGATCTCTGTCTCCTGAGCAGCTGGGATTATAGTTGTGAGACACTGTGCCTGGCCTGCTTAGTCTTCCTTATAGCATTTTACTCCTTTATTCATAATTCATCTCCCCTTCCTAAAACACTGTAAATATTCACTTCATTACTCCTTCCGTACTCCAGGATCCCAAATCATTCAGGTCTATTAAACTCTTACTCATAGTACCACATTTCCTAATGGGTTCTGCAGCTCTTGAGTTTTTCTTCTGGGGACTGTGACCCATGGGGTTCTAGAACACCCAACACCCAAGTTGAAGGAAGGTCCCCTGGGGACTGAGGTCTTTGCCGTTAGGCCTATGCATGCACCACCCCAGGCCAACATGGAACTTAATCCACACGTGAGGTTTCTCTGATCTCCAAGGGCTGCGAATCTGGGTTACAAGACAACCTGGGGGAGCTATGGTCACACATTCTCCCACGGTACACTCTGGGTTCCAGCACTCACTTAGAGCATCCCCATGATTAATTACTTCTTTTATTTGCATTCTAAAAGTTATTTTTTCTTTAAATTCCATCCAACACGTTTAAGTAGTTTCCAGGGAGAAGGGCCATCCAGGAGTGCATTCCATCGTATTTCTGGAACTCAAGAGCCAGACTGTCCTGCGACTTTCAGGTCCTCCATCCTGTTTCCAAACACAGATGCTCCTCTTTTGCTTACTAACTGTCCTGTGAGTCAGAATGGCTCTTTTTCTTATTCTAAGAAAACATTCTTAACAGTGACTCACACTGAAAACTTGCTTTAATAAATACTCTGCTGTGAATTGTGAGACAGCTGACAAAGCCAAGCCTGCCGGGCCCCATGCAATGTGGCTTTGAAACAAAGGCTTCCCTCTCAGTACATACCCCTGGGTATTTTGTATCCAGTCTCCCCTGGTTTTCTGAGATTCCTTAGGATGTGGTCTGAGTGGATGTTTATCACCATGCCAGTTAACCACAACACGAAACCTAAAGGCGAAACCAAGATGATATGGTTAAGGTGTGAGAAGCCAAGCCGGATAGGCCAGTGCACCACAATCTCTCAGATGATCATTATAAGGACAGTGTATATGAACCATAGCTGTCATGAGAATCACAGGCATTGACAACAGCTCTGTTAATAGGGAGCCCTGTTTTCATAACAGTGTTGATAAGCTAACCCACTCAAAAAGCTTTGATCTGATGGACTCAATCTACTTTTTAGGATGACAGAGAGGGCCAGACACAGGACTTATGGCTTGGGCACAGCCCAAGGGGAATTGACCTGCAGGTATAATTACTTCCTATTCCCTCCTAAAAACTGTATCAGGCAATGCTCACCATTCCCCACCTTCTAGGTAAGAAGAGGGGTAGGGTCTATACCATCTAACCTTTACTAGCTGCAGTCGGACCCCTAAAGGCATGGCAGTTCCTAGGTGCCAAGCCAGAGCTTGTGCAACAACTTCTTTTGAATGATTCTGTGCATGTCCCTGGCTCCCCCCACTCCTAGTGCTAATTTTCTGCTAACTCCTCAGTCACTCCCTTTTCAGCTCTCATTCCTGTGGACAGTGGTTGCATGGCTCTTGCTAGACTCCCACAGTGTCCCCTGGTTTCTCCCCATTGTTCAAATCTTTAGGGGGTTTCGTCATGTAAAGGAGTTTTCTCAGTAACACATCAACTAATTCTGCCCACAAAAGGCAAAATGCCCAAATGCTCTTTTGTAAAAGAAATAGCTGATGAGCCAGATGCCAGTGGCTCAAACCTATAATCCTAGCTACTTGGGAGGCTGAGATCAGGAGGATCAAGGTTTGAGGACAGTCTGGCCAAATAACCAGAGCAAAATGGGCTGGAGGTATAGAGCACCTGCTTTGCAGGCATGAGGCCCCTGAGTTCAAACTCTAGTCCCACCACAAAACAAAACAAAAACAAAAAAAGAAAGAGGAACTAACTGATAAAAAGAGGTTCATTTCAATTTTCTGAGATATTATAAACAAATGTGAAAGGCAAATATTGCCTCAACTTAGTATCAAAGAAAGGTACAGTTGGAATAGCATCAGTTCCTCATCACGTCTCCCAGGGACACAGAACAAGGATGTGGGAAAGCTTCTGGTCTACAGCAAGTGTTTCAAGATTTCCTCCTCCTGACATTGCCACCAGAAGTAGCTTCCTTTACTTTGCTATTTGTTTATAGTAAGTATGTAATAGGTCCCGTTGGATGCCTAAGTTTATAGTGGATTCACTGCTTTTGTGGGTTTCAGTATGTCACCCTACATGATCTGGTTTCTGATACAAAGTTCCAGAATGAATCCCGTTTTCTAAATATCATATTTACTTTACTTCTCTTCGGAGAGACAAGCTTCCCCTATCATTTGTGCACATCTAAGCCCAACACTCAATTACATATGTGGGAATCTTAAAATCTTTGTATAAAATCTGTGAAAGCTGTCAGAGTTAAAATGGAGTCACCTTTGTCAAGTCCTACAAATAAATAAGTTAATCAGCTGGAGGTGGTGAAGGAGGTTATCCTGTGCCCAAGAGCATGACAGCAAGAATCACCACAAAAGGTTCTAGCAAAGCCACCATCCTGCCCAATGGTTACCACGTCAGGCAGAAAAGCACTTCCACAGGACATGTGCCCTGTAACTGTCTGTGTAACCTTGGATCCAGATCTACCATTGTTGTTGATCTACGTAGCCAAGGATCATCCTTTCGAAACATCTTATGCAGTCTTCTGCATTTTGCCCTTAAAATCTTCCCCCTGTCTCAACCTCCTTGAATGCACTCACAGTTTAAGATGGCGTGTATGCTTCCATTGGAATGCTATTCTATCCCCAAATTCCTATCCTTGGCCCTTGGAGAATCTCTCTCTATTATTTAGGTTGGCAAATCTTTTAGGTTAATCCTTTTTATTGTTATGGGAAACTTCTTGTTAATTTTATTATTATTAACTGCTTCACTCTTTTTTTTTTTTTGGTGGTGGTACTTGGGTTTGAACTCAGGACCTTATGCTTGCCACTCTGTCAGTCCTTTTTTGTCTGGGCCCCATGCTGGGGGCTGGCTTTGAGCCACAATCACCCCCCACTCTCGATCTCTGCCTCCTGAGTAGCCAGGATTACAGACATGAGCTACCCCATCCAGCAGTTGCATCATTCTTGATAAGAATTATCTTAAGTGTAACTAATTAATTATGCATGTCATTTCCTATGTGTCTATTCACATAATAATAAATTTTATGAAATACACATTAAAAAAGTAACCTAGTTTGTTTCCATATTGACTTTTTTTTTCATTTTCAAATCCTTTCATTTAATGGTAGAGAAACCATGAGGTTTTTATGCAATTTATTGGTGTCTCAAACTTTTTTGTTGTTAAAATGCCTTTCCTCAAAAACAAAGAACAGGAGGGCAAAACAGGTCCTGTCTGGAACCTGTTGGTACCAGGGAAAGGGGAGGATGTAAGGAGAGAGTATAGGAGGGTGAATGTGTGTAAATATTATTTATTCATGTATCAAAATGTAACAATAAGACATATTGAACTATTCCAGGAATGGGGAGAGGAGGATAAAGGAGAGTGATGGAGGGGGTGAATTCAACTACAATATATTATAAGAACTTTTGTACATGTCACAATGTACCCCCAGAACAACAATAATATGACATGATAATAATAATTCAGAAGAAAGAACATAATGAAAAAATGTTTTTGTTGTCGGTAATGATATTTGAACTCATGGTCTTGCACAAGCTAAGCAGAGGCTCTACCACTTAAGCCATGCCCCCACCCCTTTTATGCTTTAATTAGTTTTCCAATATGGTCTCCCATTTTTGCCTGGGGTTATTTTTGCCCAGACTGGACTTTGACCAAGATCCTACTACCTGGACCAGTGGTGCAGGTGTGTGACATCATATCAACTTTTATTGGCTAAGATGGTATCTGGTGAACCTTTTGCCTGGGGCTGGCCTCAAACCGAGGTCCTCCCTATCTCCTCCTCCTAAGTAGCTAGGATTACAGGTGTGAGCCACTAAGCCTGGGTCTCAGTGTCTCAAATTTTAAACCAGCTTTAAAGGAACCTCCAGGTGATATGATCTGTCTGCAGAACTAATTTAAATGATGGATACGTTCACAGGCCAAGAGGATTCCTTTGCCCTTGCTCAACAGTATCCAGACAATTCATCACAGAAATGATCTCTCTGAGAATCTCAAACATTTAAAACCATTGTATTTTAGTTTAAAAAAAGAAAAGAAATCCCCCTTCCCCTTATTCTTGGTTGCTGGCTTTGGGGCTACCTGCATGGTGGGGTGGGTGAAGTTGCTGCTCAGCCATTTACTGGACTGCAATATTGGGCCAGCTACTAACCTCGGACCTTCTGTGTTTCATCAAAAACGGGCACCATGTCTGCCTTGATGGACTGAGGGGAGGCATAAAGAGTGTCCATAAAGATGGACTCCAAAAGTCCATTCTTTCTTTTTTTCTATCACTTTTTTTTCTCCTTTTATCATTTTTACATTTACTTACATAGGTATACATTGTGCCACCTCCCCCCAACTCCATTCTTTCTTTTCTGATCCTTGGGCCAGAAAACAGTAAGGCAGTTGAGAAGCAGATAAATTAAAAAGTTATTTAGAGTTACCACACAACCCAGAGAATGAAGCCTAGCATTTCATGGAGGCACCTGTTTTTGAGGCAGCAAAGGATCTGGAAAGGCCTTGTCATCATACTGTCACTTAACAGGGGAGGACAAAGACCTCTCACTGTGCCAGTTCTCTGGGACAACTTGGGTACTGTCCTAGGAATCACATTTTCATTCTTTGAGAAAACAGGACCGAGAAGTATGGAATTGTCTTCTCAGCAACAGGTAGTAGGCCAGGGTTAATTTCCCTGTTTAACTTCACATACGTTGAGAGAAAGCACAATGTAATGTGGGGTCACTTTATGCAGCTCCAGTCCGGACTCTTGGTATATCGCCATGTTGATAAGCTACCCTTGAACTTGTGATTTCTAATTGCTACAAGAACACACTTCATAAACACATAGGACGTTACTTATATTAAGTATTTTTAATGCTCTTACAAATATTTTTGATTGCTAATGCTTTATTTTCACTTCTGTTCAGAAGCTGTAAAGATTTAATTAGAACTTGAAAATGTACATTAATTCACATTAGTTGGTACCAATTTTTTAAAAATCAAAACTTCACAGTCCTACAAGTTTTAGTATAATAATAAAAGCCAATTGCATTGCTGAAAGGTGAGCCATGCTGACTGTTTCTCACATTACCGAAGAAAGTAGGGAAGGTATAAGGACTGACTTAGGTTACACAGTCAATGAGTGCCCAGGTCCCCCCATGCCAGCTGGCCGCTCATGCTACAGAAGCAGCTCACTGCTATTTTTAGGTTCTCAGTAGAAGCAGCATCTGTTTCACAGCTTGTGCAGTGTGGGGGACCACTTCAGGTCCCTGTGCTATCCTAGGACAGCCTGACTCTCCCTCTGGCTGCTCTGGACCCCCTGCTACTCTCTCTCAAACTCTTTGTTTTCCAAGTAGTTTGGGTTTTAGAACTAGAAACTACCAGGGCATGAAAACAAGTGATGATCTGAGTTAATGAAGTTCATCTCTGTGGACCCTCACTCACCTGTTAGAAAGCAGGGATGGCTCACCCAGTCTTCAGCATACACTGCAAACTGGCTCAAGTACCTGCTTTGCAAGTAGCCGTTGTAGGTACAGAACATGAATGCCAACACACACGAAAAGAGCAACGTGGGCTTTCCGCCTCGAATCAGGAATGGGAAAATCAAGGCCCTTAGGAAACAAGAAACAAACAAATGCTAAAAGAAATAAAGATCTGTTGAAGCTGTTCCTGGAATGGGGGAGGGGAGATAAAGGAGGAGGATGGAGGGGTGAAAAAACAGAGATAAGGAATACATTTCTTCAATTCTGCTTTCAATGCCTTTTTAAAAAATCTGCTTTCTTGTACAAATGTCATCCTTAGTTTACATTCATACTGATTTGCACTATCTATGCTACAAGTCAGAATTTTAGATAATAAATTAACCATGTTTCAGTGAGGTACATCAATCACAGTACACAAACTCTAGATTCTAATTATACCAAATGTGAAACAGATACACCGAGTCAGAGAAAACTGGATGCCTCGGGAGGCTCTCAAAATTCCTGCTGTTTTAAAACCATTAACCCATTCTGGTGTGAGCAGAGGGTTTGGGCCATACTGTCACATCGCCCATCATGATTACAATGGCTCCCATCTATCCAGCACCCATCAGCTATAAGGTCCCCATCTGCCTGGCAGGAGGACCGCCACCCACATTTGACACAGGATGAAATGAAGACTCAGAGAGGCTAAAGAATCTGATCTAGGTCACAGGACCAGTGAGTGGCTGAGTTTAAGTACAGATCAGGTGAATTCTGACATTATGTTCTTCTGTTATATCACACTGGCTTAGGTGACCCCCTACTAAAGGTTTGAAGAGAGACAACCAAAGGTCAAAAAATTAGATACCTATGAAGAAAATAGGATGCAAAATTTACTATGTGTTTGAATTTTCTCTTAAATATCATGTGTAATATACTGAAAGAAGGGGCTTCACTGTAAATCTTATAGACCTTAAGAAGGCAGCAAAGAACTATAATGAACAACTTTGTGCTAATAAATTTAACAGCCCAATGAAAAAAGTCCTTGAAAGATGTAGATGAACAAAACTGACCTAAGAGCTGGGTGCTGGTAACTCACGCCTATAATTCTAGTTGATCAGGAGGATCACAGTTTGAAGTCAGCCCAGGCAAACATTTTGCGAGACCCTATCTCAGAATAACCCTTCACAGAGAAAGGTTAGTGGAGTAGTTCATGGTGTAGGCCTTGAGTTTCAAACCCCAGTACCAAGAAAAAAAAAACAAAAAACAAAAAACAAAACTGACCCAAGAAGAAATAAACCTGAATAGTGCTGTCTCAGTGAAATAAATTGAATTTAGACTTAAAAAATTCTAGAAAAGGCAAAACTGGCCTCTGCAAAGAGGCACAAGGAAAACACACAGCATTCATCACTGCTCTGAGCCTGGACTGTGGAATAGTTTTGACTTACAAAATTTAGAAAAGGCAAGACTATAGTCAGGGGAGGGAAGGGTTGGCTGCAAAGAGAACAGGACATTTTTTTTTTTTAAGAAAGAAACAACTGTTGTACATCTTGACTTGGGCAGTGATTACACAACTATATACAATCACCAAAATTTATCAAAGTGTCAACCTAAGTGAGTGAATTTTTATTTCTGTAAATTTTAATAGATGAAGCAGGAGCGATTTTAAACGTCATCACTCACTTCCATTCCATCCATCTCCTCCAGGGTGAAGTTAGCTAATTGTTCATGACTTACAACAGCAGTAACAATCATGCATTAAGCCTCTATGACAAAATTACATGTACATACCCACACGTGCTGAGGATCAAACCCAGGTCCTTGGGTACACTAGGCACTAAAATGTTTTCTCTCATTATATATGTAATAATATATATGACATATATTACATATAAATAATATAAAATAGTATGCATATAGTATGTACACATATGCACATGTATATATATGTATGTACATATATGTAGTTCAGGGCTTGAACTCAGGGCCTGTGCTTGCTGGGCAGCTGCTCTACCACTTGGGTCACACCCTCAGCCCTTTTCTTCTTTATTTTTTCAGATGGGGTGTCACATTTTTGCCTGGGGCCAGACTCAAACTGTAATCCTCCTACCAATGCCTTCTGAGTAGCTGGGATTTGCAGGCATGCACCATCACACCCAGCCCATTTTCTCTCATTATAAACCCACAAAGCTGAAGACATGCACTAACTGGCCCTTTCCAGGAAGTCTGCTGAGCAGTGTTCTAGATTAAAAAGGTGTTTCAGGCTGGAACCATCACTGCCTTTGATCAGTGTGCTGGCACGTGGGCGGCAGGCAGCTGGGGCAGCCAGGGCTTGCTTGTGCCGTGGGGGAGGACATGTTTCGCATGTACCCAATAAACACAACATGACTTCAGCTCAAGCCTGTGCACTGGAGGAACCTGGAAAGGACATTGACAAGGAACCCTGGACATTCTCTGCCTTTCTCTGTGGTCTCACGTGAATGTCAGAAAACTGCAGTTGCTCTCTCATCCTTGCCCAGCAGTAACTCCGATGCCCGTGGGCTTGGTCCTAAAACCACCACTGAGGTAACCAGGAGAAGGAGATGACAGTGGGAGGGGTGGATGCTGCCTGAGCACTTGCACCTCTCAAAGAAAGGTCAGATCTGTCCCCCGCACTGCTCCTTCCCTCAGGTCTTCTGCTTGGACTTGCCACTGCTGGTGCTGAGGACATACTGGGGGGTTTCCAGAGTGGAGTGAACAGCTTGTTCCTGATAACTTTGGGATGGTGTTCCTTCCTTGGGGTCATTCCCTTCAGCTTTACTTCTCTCCCACTCTTGGAAATCAGGTAGCTGTGGCTGGTCAGTTCAGAGCTAGCATGGGAGACAGAGCAGGAGGTTCTGGGCCTGGGTTTTATCTGAGTGTTCATTTAGACTCTAAGAGGACAACAGAGCATCAGACAGCTATGGACCCCAAGCAGTCTAACAGGGTAAACTGTCAGGGCCTCTCACTGGGACATGGGGCCAGTCTCAGACAGTAAGGAAGCTGGACACAGACCATCCAGGGACCTACATAAGCATGGTGTAGGGGCCTAAGCCATCTTGGTTAGACAGGCACCAATATTCACAAGCTCTTCTATCAGTTTCCTCCAAGCAGTCACTCTTCTGTACAGAACCATGGGAAATGACTGTTGACCCTCTTGGAGAAAAGGAGTCATGGACCCACTAGTTGCAAATCTCCTAAAATGGAAACTATCTTTAACAGAAAGTATGAAGCACTGGACTAACAAATACTTTATTCGGATATTGTGTTATAAATCATTTTCTGTTCTGGTAAGGACTCAAAGGATACAAAATCATGAATTCCCAGGGAGCAACAAAGGGCTTCTATTTGCCAGCTAATCAGATTAAATGTAATATTAAGTTTGACACTATGTTCTCTGTTCGGTTACAATTTTTCTATTTTATTTTCTCTCTTTTGCATGTAAAGAAACAGAACTCACTTTTCACAAAATTGTTTTTATTTCTCATGGAAACTACAAACCCTTGTGTCCACGGTGTGACCAGGATGATGGAATTGAGCCAAGAGCTTCAAGGAGCTTCTCTGAAGCTTCCAGGACCAGCACAATCTGCTGTCTACCTCCTTTCTGGTTGAGTTTACAAGCTTAGAAATCACCTAAAAGTGCTTCCAACACTTTGATAGAAGTGTTTCTAGTAGTTTCTAATCTTATACTAAATACCTTTTGTTTTAAACACATCCCAAGTGTTACTGTCATTACTATTCTACAGATTAAGACACAGAGACTCAGAGGAATCCAGTGACTTGGCCCATGGAGATCATTCGACTCACAGCATCACAAGGACCAGGGAGAAGTATGAAGGGCTGGCCACTGGCATATTAAATAGCTGTTAGCAGTCACTTTGTTAAGTGTTTCTGTGGAGTCAGAAATATACTTATATTATTGACTGCCAAAAGTATATCTCATGATTCTGAGTATTTTTCTGTGTATCATTCTGCTTAGAAAAAAAGATCTGAAACTTATCAAGTGCAATGAATGAGACAGGAACAAGATATACCAAGCCATTGTCAGCGTTATCTTTAGTGATAAAAATTACAGATGACTTTTACTTTGCTTCTTGAATTCCTCTGTATGGTATTTTACAAATTTTCTACAACAAGCATGCATTTCAACTGTAGTTTATTTGGATGCAGCATTAACCTGCACCTTAAGCCCTATCTATGCTTTACGCTTCAGAAAAGACTGTGTAAGCCAGCTGGAGAGATTGGGTTTCCTGGGCTGCAGATATACAGTTGCTGATTGTAATGGCTCAGAGCAATCAGGCAAAAGTAACAAACAAGCAAACGCATCATCCCATGGGAAGTTTCTGAATCTGGAGAAAGAGAAAGCGCCCTATCAGCACTCTGGAAGAAAAATGGATTACCAGAAAAGAACAAGATCACCAGAGCCATATGTCCACGTCACTCTCCACCAGAGCTTCAGGTGTCCCCATAGGACAGGGGGCTCTCAGCTTCTCCTACACAGCACCGGTGTGGCTTCTGGTGCTGTTAGAGCCATCAGGGTCAATGCCTCTATCACCCCAAGTCACTGGCCACCACCACCATGCTCCTCTGCCTCCCTCAGGTGCCTGCAGGGAGGGGTGGCTGCAGGGAAAGGAAAGTTCCTAGAGCCACACGCAAGCAAGGGCTCTTGAAATTACTGTTTAAACATCTACAGTAGGATGCTTGGGTTTGGTAATTCACATAGTGAACGCTACAAATACATCTTAAAATATCTTCCCCATAAACTGGAATAATAGCAGTTTTCTTGCAATGACAAGTCATTCATCAGCAAATGACTTGACTCTTGAGAGAAATACCAAGTGGGCACCATCATCAAGCACAACTTGAAACCTTACTCCCTCAAGTGTGGGAGCAATGAAATAGCTAATGATTTAGGTCATGGTGGATTTGATCATTCCTAATGTTTAAAACTGAGAGTGGTTGATCTTAATAATTTCATTCAATTTTTCCTTAACAATGTGAGATCTAAAATGTCAACAGATCTAAAATCTGACTCTGGCAGGGCTGACCAAATCGCAGACCCCAGTAAATGAGAGTTAAGTATGCACTTTGCTTTTTCAGGACAGCATTATGATCATAAGGAATATTTTACTTCTCATCATTCCACAGTTTTAATGAAGATTTTCTTGTTTTCCTCAAATTATTTGGATCCACAAGACAAGGGCTAAGGATTCAGTATGCCCTTGTTTAAAAAAAAACAAAAGCACAGACCAGACACGGGTGGTGGCTCATGCCTACAGTCCTAGCTACTTGGGAGGCTGAGATTCGGAGGAGCACAGTTCAAGGCCAGCTGGGCAAGAGGCTTATGAGACCCCATCTCAACCAATAGCTGGATGTGGTGGGGTGCACCTGTCACCCCAATCTATGTAGGAAGCTGAGATGGGAGGAAGGATCTCAGCTCCAGGCCAGGGGAGCAAAGAAAGTTTGCAAGCTGCCATGTCAATGGGGTGGCATGTACCCATCACCTCAGCCATGTCAGAAGGCTTAAAATGGAAAAAATTGTGGCCTATGCTGGCCTGGGCAAAAGCAGATCCTATCTCCAAGATAACCAGAACAAAAAGGGCTAGAGGCATGACAGAAGTAGTAGGGTGCCTGCCTTAAAGTGCAAAGTCCTGAGTTCAAACCCTAGCACTGCCAAGAAAAGGGCGGGGGTGCCATTAAACTGTACAGCCATTTGCTTCTGGCACTTGGGTTCTTAGTAAGCAAACTAAAACCCAACTCAGTATAAACAACTAAAGGACACTTTAGCTTAGCTAGTCAGTGACTACCAACTATCCTCCAACTGGAAACTTGACCAATCAGAAACCATTAAGTAGCTAATCAGTCAAATATGTTCTTGTTTTGCTTCTGTAAACACCTTATAGAAGGTTTTGAATACATTCAATGTATATTCAATGAAAATGTCACAGTGAAACCCACTATTTTGTACAATAAATATATGTAAATAGTAATTAAAAATAGCTTTCCCCTTATATCCTCCAGTGGAGCCCAAACCCCTGGGGCCTGGAGCTGCCTATTCCACAAACCACTGTTTGCTCCAATAAATGCTACAATTGTAATGCACCTGTGTTTATCTTTTAATGCCCTTCACTCTTTTAGGTCCTTACAGTTCTAATGTCACACATGCCACAGGACATGTTTAAAAGTCAGGCTAGGCCAGGCTCCTCAAGAGACCATAAACAGAGTGCCACAGGAGAAATCATGAGTCTTTGAGCGTCGCCATCAGGATGAGACAGATCAAGGTCACACAAGGTCATGGATTTGACTGAGTACACCTTTTGGGCAAGTACTAGGAAGAATGAGTCCTCATGAGCACTCTATGGCCATTCCATAGCTTCTCTCTGTGGTTACGGAGGGAGGTCTGGGCAAGTAGCACCTTGTGAACAAGCAATGAAAAAATAATCCCCAGACTAATTGACTGCTAAGACTCAGAGCAGGAGGGTCAAGGGCAAAGGCAGAGGGTTCAGTAAATACTGACCAAACTTGTTTGGCAAGAGCATAAATTGAGCAGCCATACCCAAGAACTCCCACACATTAGGCAGGGCTGAGCTGCCAATGTCTGGCAAAGAGGGTTTAAAAGTAAGAGTGGAGAAGAGTGAAGAAGCCCAGCAGGAACAAAGACATGGCCAGGAGTTGGACTAGGGCATCAGCCCAGGAGTGAACACTGGAGAGAGAAAACAGGGCTAGGAACACAATGGTGACCATCCACAGGGTGGGCAGTAGAGGGAGAGTTACTATAACTACAGAGCTCAGAGCCAGGCAGCTAGGAGAGCAGAGGGAGATGTTTATAGGCACATGTAACATAAGACGTAGGTAGGGCCCCTTGGAAAACGTGGAGGACTGGTTAGAGGCTATGAGAGTTGGAAGATCGCAGGTAGCTGGTAGCATGCCAGACACTGCTTTTCACAAAGGAAGACTGGGACAGTAAGAAGAGACTGCTTCTGCCCTCAAGAACCCAAATACCCCAAGCCAGCAGGAGGTCCTAGTGCAAAGATGACGCAGGTGACCAACCCCTGTAAATGCTGATTGCTGAGAACACCCGTGTCACATATTATAGATTAAACATGTCTCTGAAAACATTCTTGTTCTCCCTCGGGGAACTAGTCAGGATCCCCATGGCTCATTCATCATAGCTGTCCCTTCCTTCCATTCTGGATGGAAAGGTGAGGCTACCCTTCCTTCCCTGGAGCTCTTGTGTAAAAGATCCTGGAGATTCTTCCACTCCTCTCCTCCTAAAGGGAATACTCTCTCTCTATCCCCAGCCCAGAGCCAGCCATGTCCATAAATCTGACCTTGGTACAGACATTGAGCAAATACATAAAACTGCACAGGTGTCCTTTATTCCAAAAGGAAACATATTCGTCCTTTACCTGCCTTCTCTCTTTCAGCAAATGGCCCTGTGGTTACTGATCTCAGTACTTTCATTTGCTCTGGGACATCCATCCCACAGAATGTGGACAACCCTTGGACTTCCGGCTTCCGCCTGCTTACTCATTCACTCAGTCTTAAATCACCTGAGTGCTCAGTACAGATGAAGGGCTTGGTGATATCTGCCCTGTTGGTGGGGATGGCTCACGCTCAGTGCCATTTCCACTTGGTTGTCTTTCAAGTACTTGCTGCACAGGTCAAATGACTGTTTAATAAATAAGTCGATTAGGTAGAATGGAAACTGTCTACCTTTTCTATGTGGAAAATGTAGATGTCCCTAAACTACATGGGCTCTATGTATGGTGACATGTATACCTTATACATGTATATTAATTTTTTTTTAATTTTCAAAAATGACGCAGGGTACAGCAAATTCCCTTGGGACAGTTTTTAAAGCACTATTCTAGGAATTGGGGCATTTGTCCCAGCAGCCCTGTATCAGGCACCTGCATGTTGTCTCAGTGCCTTGCTTTGTGGTTCTAGCACTCTAGTGGTGACTTTGGGCCTTGGGTGGGGGAAGGGGGTCTGCCTTCATCCTTTTACTTGAGTGAGCCCAGGCACAATTTAATTGGATGTCTCAAGTTCAAAAGCTTTGGCTCATGCTCTCTCTCACACAACTTGGGGAAGTGCTGCCTTTGTTTCCAATACCATATCCTCAGCAGCTCTTCACTGGCACTCCCTGGCAGCAGTGTGAGTGAATGATTTGTCCATGTGCCAATCCCACAGGGCAGTACACCACGAAGCCCACATTACAGGGGGGTCATGAGGGATGGGGTTGGGATAGCACTGGGTCAAAGTGGTCAGAATCAAAATGGAGTCACTGTTGTCAAGCTCTATAAACAAGAAACAAAGCACACCAGGAGCATAGGAAGGAGGGTCTCATGTACCTACGTCCCATAAGAAGACCTACTCACAAAAGATTCAGTAAAGTCACAAGCTTTCACAATGACCACTCCATCACACAGAAAACACTTCTGCGAGGATATCTGCCCAGCAGCTGTGTGTTCTGTCTTGGACCAATGCCACCTTTGTCATAATCCTTGTGGTCAAGGATCACTGCTTCAAAATAGCTTGTGCAATTCTCCTTTGCCTTTAAAGACTCAACCTCCTTGAATAGGTACCCGGTTTGTCAGGGCAGCCACCTTCACACTGCCATGCTCTGCTACCCCAAAATAAACTTATTAGTCATTAGACAATCCTTCTCTGTTATTTATTTCTAAAAATGGTAACAAGAATTTAGGTTTGCCTGGCTAACTATTGCTTAGGGTGACAAAACCATTTTGCCTTTTTATTCAACCATCCCCATGCCTTGGGTCAAATCAAGAAATCAGAGCAGTAATAAAAGATTCTTTTGTCTAGCACAAACATTGCTTTGCCTGCCACATGGGCCAAGAAAACTGCAAATAATCTTTAAAAAATCATTTCCAAAAGTGTTTCTTGCCTGTATCAACTAATCTGTTGGAAACAGAAGAGCTAATTCCGTTACTAAAATCAAGGTGGGGTGGGGTTTGGTTTCCAGCCGACCTGGCTAGTATCTAAAGGTTAACCCTTAATCCTGTGATAGGAAATCAAGGGGGAAATGCCACAAGAAGAGCTTTAAACCAAACTGCAATGGGTACTTTTTTGCCCAAAACTTTGGTCCACAACCTTCCTAAGATTAGTTATTAGGGAAAACAAAACCTCATAGTTTAATTAAACTGGTTCCTTTTTGGCAGAAATATAATTTGAAATCAGTCCTCTTAATAAGCTGTGTTGAGTTTATACTATTGTTCTTCTGTTTAATGACTAAAATTCTAAAATGGGAGCTATAAGATCTTTGTAGATACATGCATGTTTGTGGATGTTACATGTGTGTATGTCGTACATTGTGTCAACATAGTAAAATCCCTTAAGAGATTCTACAGAAATCGGTCTACAGTTCAGTGAGAGTTCAAATAAACTGAAAGTGTTAAAAAGCAATAATGAACTCAAATCTCTTTGAGTCTGTGTGACTTAAGTGGGTATTTGATAACTTGGATTTGAATTTGTTGGTAAAATACAAATGAAGATGTCCTTAGAATCATTAGTGTCCAGCTTTGTCTGGGTTGCCGGTCAGGCAGAGATAGACTTAGCTGTTAGAGGACTAAGATCATCAAAGTGTAAGTTCTACCTAAAATCAAGTGTGCACATGAGAATGCCAGGTTGTGTGTCACCTCTTGCATATCATTTCACTTGTAGGGTTTTTCTTTCTTTCTTTTTTTTTTTTTTTTTTGGTTCCTTGAGAAAGGGTCTTGCTATATAGCCCAGGATGGCCTTTAACTTGTGATACTCCTGCTTCAGTTTCCCAGTGTTCGGATTATGGACATCTGCCACCACATCTGCCTTTCTAGGGTTTTTTTTTTTTTTTTTGACAGAAAGGTAACTTAAAATCATGATTAGGTTGTCTAAAACCTCAGTTTCCATAAGTAATCTAGGTATAATTATTACATAAATTAGGTAAATATAAATGGCATCAATGATTATAAATGAACTTCATGGAATTTAAAAATTCCAAGTTGTTATGTGAAATTAAATAATACTCATAAAATCTCTGAGTCATTTCTCATTACATCCCCTCCTGGTGCTGGCAACTGAAGCCAGCACCTCACGTAGCAGGCATGCACTCTACCACTAAGCCCTTAGCCCTTGAGTCATCTCCAAGCAAGTGAAATACTGAAACATCCATGCTAAATATAAATTCAAGTGCTTCTTTAATTTCATAGAAAAGCCATGTATACATTCATCCATCTACCTCCCTACCTACGAACATGAATGTTCTGTTCCACATTTAACAATTGTCCCATGAGGAAGCATGTTTCCAGATATAAAACATAGGTCTATGACAAACAATTCAAGATTGATTGCTTTCTTTCTGGGTCTTCACTAGAAACACAGACAACCAAGCATTAACAATGCTATTAACATATGTAACTACATATGCTAAGAATATAGGAAGAAAATTAAGATGTATTTTTGATGAGAGAAACCCTAAGACAGACATAAAATACGTTCTTTTGTCTGAACTGAGGGCTTTTTTTTTTTTTTAAAAAAACATGGGTATAAAACCCATGTTATAGTTCTACCTCCCAAATACATGAGTCACCAGCACCTGGCCTTAACTTTTCTTGATGCATTTGAAATGTTCCACGGAATGATTTTTTTATGGTTTTATTGTTTCTAAGAGTCATGTACTACCCAGCTCAAGGCACTGCTTTTGTTTGTTTGTTTACTACTCCTATGACATCACTCTTAATCTAGGACATATACTCCGTGTCTAATTAAACGCCAGTATTTAATCGGGTTTGACTTCCAGGCTATTTAAATAGGCTGACTATCAGGAGAAACAAGCACACTGTAGGAAGATTGCTTTTCTCACTTTTTGGTAACTAACCTAGGAAACAAAGAGTTTGATGCTTTAGCAAGGTAATTTCCTGTGTTTCATGTTATTGGTTTTTCATAACTTAGGAAAAGTGAGCCTTGCTTTTTCACTCCACTCACATCTATTTCCTTTTTAAATTCTTTTCATCATCACTCTAATTAGGTAAATGACATATTTCACAATGATTATGGCTCTATTTTCACTGAATGTTTTAAAACTTTTGGCATTTTTGGCAGTCTCCCCAGATTAAAGTTCTAAGTAAGTCTTTTTGACCTAGAATTAACCTGGCACGGCACCAGCTGGGCTGTGCTATGGCATGAATTTTGAATGTTCACCAAAGCCCCAGTTTTGAAGTCTTGCTCCCCAACCCCTGGAGCTATTGGAGGTGATGGAACCTTTAGGAGTTGGGTTCTAGAGGAAGTTAGATCACTGGGGGTATGCCCTTAAAGGAGAAATTGGGATCCTGGCACTCTCTCTCTCTCTCTCTCTCTCTCTCTCTCTCTCACTTCCTTGAGGTAAGCAGCTCCTCTGCTCTGCACTTCTGCCATGATCTACTGTGCTGCCACAGACCCAAAGAAACACAGCCAGGAGACCATGGACTGGACCTTCTGAAGCTATGAGCCAGGTGTTTCATCATAGTACTGGAAAGCTGGCAAGCACAGGCCACTGGAGGCCTTCAAAGGACTTGTCTCTTGTCTTGTGAAGAAAGAAGCCTATCAGGCTCCTTTGGTAGACTGAATTATGCAGGAACATTTTTCAAGTAATAAGGTGATGCTAAGTCTTTTGAAAGTTATATTTGTGTAAACATGTTAGTATTTGTTCATTTTTTTTTTTGTGGTACTGGAGATTTAAGCCAGGGCCTTGTGGTTGCTAAACAAGTGCTCTATCACTTGAACCACGGAGAGGGTGTCAGGCTGACTTTGCCCAGGCTGGCCTCAGATTTGTGATCCTCCTGCTGCTGCTGCCTCCCAACTAGACAGAATTACAGGTGTGGATTGGATCACCATGACCAGTGATGAATATATTATTTATCCTGCTGTGATGATATCAATCATGATTGTTATCTTCAATGCTGTGTTATGTAATGAAAATAACTTAATTTCCTTATCAGCTGCTGAATAAGATCTCATGAGGATTTTAAACAGGGCTATTCTAAGTCTTTTGTCATCCCCAGTTCTGAAATTTCTCTAAACCCATTTACAATCAGTTTCATGAGTAAGGCTCTAAAAAGTACTCTTTTAAAAAAAATTTTATTAGTGAGTCTTATCTCTAACAAAACCACTCAAGTTCACACATCTAGTAAGTGACAGCCAGAGACAGAACCCAGGTGAGCTCAAGCCCATCTCCCCTAGACATTTCCAGCCAGGTGGTCAGTGACTGATGCCCTATGCCAGCAGTAGCTCCACTATAAGTCAGCTACCTCTGAATCCAGACCCCAGCACACCTACCTCCCTTCTGAGAATGCACAGCTCCTGAAGCACTTGTGCCTACCTTCCAAAAGGCTATCTTAGGAGTTTGCATTGAAGCCTTATTGCTAGGCTCAGAACTGCTCCAGCCAGGCAGACTCTACACCAGCTGGCCTCGCCCAGTTTTGACTGCAGTGTCACCTTTTTACTTGGTTTCCCACTTGAGCAGGTTGAGTCATCTCCTGACCTCTGCCTCTTCTGCATTTTAGGCCAGCCATATCAAGCAGGGTGTTAATTCTCTTGAGCTCCTGTTTGAGCATACAGCCTTCATTAACTTCTCTGGAGCTCTTTCCAGCCTGTTTGATTCTGGTTCTTCTGTACCTGGGTTTGTCTTTACCACCCTGCACTAAGCCTGCACTCAAAAGCCAGTTCCTGGGAGCTGCCAGAGAAAGCACTCGTTGTGGACAAATGATAGCCCAGAGGACACAGGTCAGGCTCATCAAGACACTGGAGATGTAGTAGTCACATCTGTGGGCTACCCAGGTGAAGTAGCGATGGGTGGCATCTCAGTCTTGCTAACCAGGAGCTTCTAACAGCTAGTCAGGTACGAGTTGTCAGAAACCCCAGTTAGTCCAGTTTCTACCTAGACACTGACTGGATTCTGGGGATCTGAGTAACAGTCATGAGGGAAAAGACTCATCTTGAAGGCTCCTACATCAACGACCCTCTGCTGGCCCAGTCAACACATTGGCTTATTCTAATCAGCTGAGACATGTGGCTCTCCCAATTTGCTGTAAGGGACTCTGCCCGATTTAAGCTCACATTCTTTGGAATGTGAGTTTGGAATTTTGCAAGAGAACACCAGCTCCCACTTTTGTATAACTCAGTGGATTATTGCCAGAGACAATATTCGAAAGCTTAGAAGATCAAGAGAAGCAAGCCAAGAAGGACCGCCATCTTCAAAGACCTTATCTCAGAAGTTAGACCACTGTTTTGCTCAAGATAGAGGAACCTTGAATAATAAGAGCAGGAAAGCCTCAAGTTTATCATTGATAAAGAGCCAAGAAGTCACTGCCTGCCAGGGGTAGTTTTCCCAACCAAACAAAAAACAGGAGCTTTGTTTCAGTTGTGGAAGAATTACAGGATTTTTTTTCTTTTCCAGTTAAGAGAACCAAAGCAGAATTTTCTCCTGTCATAAGGAAGAAAGCAGAAAAGGAGGGGACGGGACTCTAACAGGCTATAATAAAAGTTTCTGTGTCTAAGTCAGTCAACATGCTAGCTGTGTCCTACTAACCACAGTTATGAGGCAAGCAGAAACAGAATGCTTTTTGGATTATCAGTTCCTACGTAAGAAAGTTTATACTGGAAAATACTGAGGCTAGCTTTTGAGCCCCACCATCTACCCCCTTTTCCACAACTTTTAAAAGAAGCTTCACATCACACCTCCCCCAGTTTCTCCCATCATCCTTACTCCCAGCCAGGTCAATCCCCAAAACAAATACTACCCTCTGAGGGTCTAGAGCCATCACTGCCTCCCAACTCCCAGCAGCAAAGCTAAAAAGTACTCTTGAAGACAGGGTACCAATAACAAGTTAATGTTCTAGGAGCAGAAAGAAGAAATAAGGGGTTCATGAACCTACTAACCAAGATCAAACTGAACAAGGACTCATCACATGAGATGTGTTGAACTGATGAATATTTACAGGTTTTTATGTCTTTGTTTGAAATAATTCTTGCTTTTTGCTTAAATACATTTGTTTTCAAGATTTAAGTAAATTTCCCTATGCTACCTACAGTTTATAGTAATTTGGTAAAGTATACTTTCATGAACAGAGAGAAATGTTTACTTTTTCCTTTTACTTGATTCCTCATTCAGCAGCTATTTACGTTTTATTTTTTACATCAACATGATCATTTGCGTAAGTTCAATAACAACCCGCTTTGTCTGTAACAGAATAAAAACTGGAAACCCTGCCTTTGACTGGGATGCCACATACGAGAATATGCCTAGAATGCCTGGCTTCTAGAGTTCCTAGCGTTTGAGCCAGAGCCAGGAACCTCCAGACATCAGACTTCATGTGTGTGCTCTCCAGAGGCTTCTGCATCTGAGATTTTAGTACTGCCAGTCACTTTTTCTGCTGCACCTGTATAAGTAATCAAGCCAAAGTTGTTAAAGTTTAAACTCATTTTGCCCAAAACTTTCAAGATGACGGAACAATACTCCCTTACCACAAGGAGATTCTGGCTCCTCTGAATTTTTCCTTAATTACAACATAAAGGTGTAGTTAAAATTTCACAATTGATACCTACTTCAAGTAACTTGACAGAGCCTGAGAAATCCTTTGTTCTGAGCTGGACTCACATCTGTAAATCCTAGCTACTCAAGAGGCAGAAATCAGGAGGATGGTAGTTTGAGGCCAGCCTGCACAAATAGTTCATGAGATCCTATCTGGGAAAACACCCATGACAAAAAAGGGCTGGTAGAGTGGATCAAGGTGCAGACCCTTAGTTCAAACCCCAGTCCACACACACACACACACACACACACACACACAAAAGAAATCCTTTATTTTGTCTGGAGGGTAACTTTGGCAGCACTCCCCACACAACTTTTGATTCTAATTATTCTAGTGGTCCTTTTTGTGACAGTCTCTTAATTCAACCTAATTGCAGGATATTAAACAATAAAATTGATCTTGATTATCTAGTGGATACATAAAATGTCTAGTGCTAATACCATGTGTTGTACTGGATAAATACCTCTGGGGAAACTGAGACCCACCTCCACAAAGTAAGAGAACAGGTTCAGTGGTTACAGGTCCAGTGGTCTCTGCTAGTTTCCACTGGTTACATGATTCAATGAGTTGCTCATCTTTAAGCCTGGGTTTATGCAAACTGAGTTCCCTATGCTGTGAGTGATTTTGTTCTGTATTATTTCTTTTTGGACTTTGTGCCTGCTGCCTGAAAAACTTCTGCAGAAGTGCAGCTCCTCACACGATAACGTGACCCAGACTCAGAGATGACAGCCATGTCCATGAAACAAAAATATTGGGCTTAAGGACAACCTTAGTTAAAATTTAGACTGAGACACACACCTTCTAAACTGCTTTGCTGCTCAAATGTGGCTAACATGTAGCAACTTGTTAACCCTGATTCCTAGCAACTAATCACTTCCCCCCCAACACAGGACAAGACCAACCACTGGACAGGTCCATCCTGGCACCCAGGAACAACCAAAACCCATCTCCAAGACGAGTGATCAGCAATGCTTTCAGAGAAAGATCCTGATCAAAAAAACGTAGAAATGGGAAAGTTGCTACCCTGAAAATGGAATCATGTTTGTCAAGTCCTAACAACAAAAAATAATAAAGTCAACAAGTTAAGGGTTGAACTGTGTACAGGTATGTCAGATAGATAATGAGTCATCACAGAAATCTCTTCTAGAACTACACTACAACCTTGCACAACAGCCAGGATCATACACACAACTTCTGCAAGAATGTAACCCTAACAATTCCCTGTGTAACCTGGGAGTAATGCCACTCTTGTAGACAAGGATTATTGTTACAAAATATCTTATATACTCCTCCTCCCTATGCTACCTCTTTGGATACACATATGGTACCATGTAGCAAGCCTCTGCTACTCTCAAATTTATTAAACTTGGGAGAATCAGGGTTTAAACTTAGGGTTTCACATGCATTGCCAGGTAGGGGCTCTACCACTTGAGCCATGATTCCAGCTCTTTTTGCTGTGGCTATTTTCGAGATAGGGTTTCACTTTATGCCTGACTGGTTTAGACCATGATCCATCTATCTATTTATGCTTCCCAACATAGCTGGGATGACACGTGCATGCCACCACCCCAGACCTTTTTTGTTGAGATGGGGTTTTGGAAACTTTTTGCCTGGGCTAGACTTGAACCTCCATCCTCCCAATCTCAGCCTCCTGAGCAGCTGGGATGACAGGTGCAAACCACTGCATCCAGCTATTGGTTGAGTGGGGTCTTGAGAACTTTTTGCCCAGACTGGTCTCAAATGGTCACTGTTTATTATTTAGGTTGTGGGAGGTAGCAGTTGACTCCAGAACTTGCTTTTATCCATTCGAGAAACAGTCAAAGCCCAGCACAGTGGCTCACATGTGTAATCCTAGTATTCAGGGGTTAGAAACTGGGAGGATCAAGATTTGAGGCCAACCTGGACAAAAATTTCGAGAGACCCTGTCTCAACCAATAATAGCTGGGTGTGATGACATGTACCTGTCATCTCAGCTAAGTCAGAACCATAATTAGAAGGGTCGTGATCCAGGCTGGCCCAGGCATAAGTGTAAGACCCTATTTGAAAAATATTGATAGTAAAAGGCACTGGGGGAGTGGCTCAAGTGGTAGAACACCTGCCTGGCAAATGGAAGACCCTAAGTTCAAATCCCAGTACTTCCAAGAAAAGACAAGAAAAAGAAAGAAAACGGACAGACACAGTTCTGGTATATTGATGGAGAGGTATATATTGACAGAGTACAACTGATATTAAATTGCAGTAATGCTCTATTACTTCACTAATTTTGAGCAGTCTGCAAATAACTTTGCTCAATGGAATCCTCTTTAAAAAGCATGAAGTAAGGGCTGGGGATATGTCACCTTTTAAAGACTTACTTGTGTTTAAGGTCTTTGCCTAGAAAGCCATCCTGGGACCCTTTGCAAACAGTGGAGTTTGTTAAAGTCTGAAACCGGTCAAACCCATATTGGGGGAATCCAGAGTATTTTGGGAGAACGGGTTCCCAGGTTGCAGCTGGGTTACGTAGCTAGGAGGAAATGTAGGGAACAAAGATACCGCCAAATGGAAACAGTCGAGAAGGGGCAGAGCATAACTACTAAGGTGACTGGAGATGGCCAGTGTTACACCTTGGGGGCCAAAACTGTCGTGCATCTGAGCACAAAAAAGGATCCTGTATGGCTGACCCTTTCCAGATCAAAGTTTCAAACACACCCCCAACCCCGGTCCCGCCACTGCGGCTTTCTAGAGTGACCCCTACATTTTTAAATGAAACCCGGGCCCGTGCTGGCGTTACCGGTGCACGTAGTGGACGAGGAACATGGCCAGGAGAATGCGGTTGGGCCAGCAGTGGAGGCGCCGGGCGGATGGCCGGGCGCCCTCGTATAGCGGCCAGACCAGCGAGGGCAGCTCCTGCAGGACCCAGGCGGCTCTGGCCGGCACCCGCAGGCCGGACCAATGCGGCGAGTAGCGACCGTAGGGCGAGCCCGTCCGTGGGAGGATCACCAAGCCCAGGTAGCCCAGAAGGCACTCCAGGTAGGCGAGTGCGTCCAGCAGGCGCCGCTCCGCCAGCTCCACCTCCATCGCCCAGGGCAGGTGGCGCGCTCCATGCCCGGGCGGCCGCGGCCCGCCACATATAGGGCGGCGGTGAGTGGGCGGGAGGCTCGGCTACCAGAGTCCCGCACGGTGCCAACGATCCCGCTGGCTCCTCCCGGGCATCGAACGCTGGTCCACGGGTGGGGCGAGCCACCTGCTGGGGGCGGAACCAGAATCCCCGCCTGTTTCGACACCCGGAGCCCCGCCCTGACCACGCCCACGCGCCTTCCGCAACCCTTTCCCTGGCCACGCCCACCCCCGGGCAGTCTATGCCTCGTCCCGAGCTCTCTTGCGCTGTTCTGCGCACGCGTCGGTTTCGGGCAGTCCGCAGAGCTGCCTGAGTCCCTGTGGAAAGCGGGGTGCTTCGCGCGGAGATGATTTTTCAGCCGCTTTCTAGAGATACTTCTCCCTAAGGTTGGCTGAGTTTTTCTTATGCTCGTTTTTCCTGGATAATGCATCATGGGGTTTTGGGCATATTTCTCGACGGCTTGTGCAAGGACCAGGCCGGCTCTCGCGGGGGCCTTGGACTCCGGGCGGAAGTCCCGCGAGCGTCGTGGCCGTGGCGGGCCGGTGTATTCGCGCAGCGTACGCGACCGCGTGGGCCATGGGGCGGCGGGCACGGGGACGGAGGCTCCAGCAGCAGCAGCAGCAGCAGCAGCAGCAGCAGCAGCAGCAGTGTCCCGAGGGTGCGGTAGATGGAGCCGAGGGCGGCGGGAAACGCAGCCAGGCGGTAGGAGCCGGGCCGTCCGGGGGACACCGCGTGGGCCGCTAGACTTGGAGGCCTGGGGCGCCTGTGACAGGTGGTACCTCGGGTCTTGGTTAGACGTCCCTTTCCTTCTCAGGGTTGGGAAGGGGGATACCCCGAGATTGTCAAGGAGAACAAGCTGTTCGAGCACTACTATCAGGAGCTGAAGATCGTACCCGAGGGCGAGTGGGACCAGTTCATGGACGCGCTCCGGGAGCCCCTCCCGGCCACGCTGAGAATTACTGGTTACAAGAGGTAGGGGTCTGGCTGGCGCCCGGAGTGAAATGGGGTGTTTGTTCCCGGAGGTACTGCAGTGCTGGACACCTACCTGTTCCTTTGCAGTGAGGTGGACTCCCGCTGCTACCATAGGGTCCGCGGAAATAGGCATAGTTCAAGTGTACATTGCATGTGTGAGGCCAGAATAAGAAGAAATGGCAGTGCAACCTGACATCGCATTTGCCGTGTCTCCATCACTGTAGTTACTTATTTCCAAGATTAGCTGCAAATATTTAGGCGGGAAAGGATGCATTACTGCAACTGCCCTATTTACCTGATAAAGAGGATGAAGTTCTCTAAAGATTAAATAATAAGAGACTTGTTTAAATTTTAAAGGAATATAGTCAGATGACAGTGACTAAAGAATATCTTCATGCAAAGTTGGTTTTAGCTTTAAAGCATTTACAGTCTTAAGTAAAGATGTTATGTATTAAATTAGCTTTTTAGATCATTATGAAGCTTGCTTATTTTTCAATAGCCATGCAAAAGAGATTCTCCATTGCTTGAAGAACAAGTATTTTAAGGAATTGGAGGACTTGGAGGTGGATGGTCAGAAAGTTGAAGTTCCACAGCCACTAAGTTGGTAAGTATCACAAAACTTCATCATGTTAGCTTTTGCTTTGGGATTTTAATATTTGTTCATTGAGTGTATTTCTTGACACTGCATTTGCTATCAACATGAAAGATCGTGAATGTACTTTCCGTACGTCTTAATGTTCTTTACTCATTGCTTTTTTTTTTTTTAATCAGCATTACGTTGATATGTAAGTTTTCACAAATGACATGTGGCTCTCTGTATTTCAGTCTCTGAGTCTGGTTAATTTTTGCAGCATCTTTCCTTCCCTGACATTAGTCTTCTGCCATTTCTGTTTACAGCCTGTGCTTTCTCACATCAGAAATCTTGCAAAGTAGATTCTCCACATCAGGAAAAGGACATGCTACTTGACAAGGGTTGACACAGTCCACTGTGGATTATGTCCAGTGTTTCTTGGCTCCCAGGCAGTCCTGGTCCCTTTCTTTCTTTGCCTGCTCTTAGTGTCCTCCAGATATTACCTGTTCCTTGTCTCGGTTGTGTGAGGGTGAGAAGCTATTTTGTGAAATGCCTGGAATACTGGAATGCAAACTGAAGGTGCCAAGCCCTGAGTTAACTTAGAAAAGTTGTTAAAGCAAATTGCTCTAGTTCCATATTTCAGATTAACTTTGAATTATTGAGAATTCTCACAAAAGAAAAAAATACCTTGAATATGTGCCATCTCGAGGCAAATTTAACAATTTTTTCTGGCAGTTTTGAGGTTTTAACTGTTTTTGTTAGATAACACTTAGTGATCATAAGCCAAGATCAGGTTTTCATTACTCAGGGAGTACGGCTTTGCTTTCTTTCACTGATCACTTGGCTTTTTCAGTATCTGTGTCACAGATGTGCACATCATGTGCATTTTGAATGAATGCTGAATGGTCAGACACTAAAGTCAATCTATAGGCAAGACAAAAACCAAGTAATCAACATTGTAGAATGCATTTCTGCAGGCTTAAAGTAAACCTGCAACTTTGTGCCAAAAAAAAGGCCAGAGTTTATTATTATCATTATTATTACTATTATTATTATTACACATTTCAGTTATATTTAAAAAGCTCGAAGAGTACAGGGAAATGACTCAGATGCCAGGTTGCTGTTGGTGATCACTAATTGCATGTGCAATGTAATGAGGTCCGTGGAAAAGGAAGCTGCTTCTCAGCTGCTGTGGTCATGGTATTGCTGAGATGAGATGACCTTCACAGGGTCTCTCCCCTTGACAGTTTTGGTTTGACAACTTGATTGGTGATAGCAATGCTGGTGCGTTGTTTTAAGTAGAGACTGTTGGGCAGTTTAGTTTTGCATGGATTTGCTGCTTTATACTATCACCTGGAAACAATTGTTCCTTAAACCTTGTGTCTAGAAATGTGAAAGGGTAAGGAAAATGAAGAAGTCTTTGTCCTCCATCCTTGGCCAGAAGGAGGACATTCCAGCATCATAGGGGCACTCTCACAGGCACATTGTTGTGCTTGATTTCTTTTCTTTCTTTTTTTTCAGTGGTGCCTCCCATTTGTCAGGTAAGTGCTTTATCACTTGAGCCCTGCCCCAGTCCTGTGGTCATCTTCTTCAGTTTCTGAAAAACTCAGAAACCAGAGCTTGGTAATCGATTTTGCTAATTATTTATTTTTCTGATCTCTATGAGTTATTTCAAACTCTTATTTTGATCAGCCTTTTAAGACTTAACAGTTACTTTTCCATCTTTCTTGTTGAACATCACGTGTGGGTAAATGGCAAGGCGGTTCCAAAGCCATGAAAAAGGTCCTGCACCTGAAGAAAGTCACTGCCAATAGCCCGCTATTCGATGCTGTCATTTTGCTTTAGCTTTCTGAACACAGCTGAAGTGTATGAAGAAAAGATTGAATTGTTTGGATTTTAATACTTACTTTTCCATTAGCAATGGCAGTTTCTTGACAGCTTTGTTCTGTAAACATTTAATCAAATGTGTTTGTCACTTGTTGGATACTTGTAAATCTCTGAGCAATAAAGCAGAACCTTTCCAGGGCTTCTGGTGGTTTTCTGTATTGTTCAAAATGCAGAAATAGATCATACAGTATTCTTCCTGATCTTTGGAGTATAATTTAGGAAAGCATTTCAAAGTAGATTTTCGAAAGGAATGTTATGAGAGGAATCCCATGTGTAGCAATATTATGAATAGCCAGATTTCAATTTTTTCCTTGTTTTCCATAGACTCGGAACAGTGGAGAATTATGTTAAGGCCTTGTTTTCCCAGTCAGATTGTTGCCTGGGTTGAGTACTATTATCATAGATGTATATATTTACAGAGCCTTTTTCCCCGTGAAATTTTTTGATGTGCAAAGGTGACATTGGTGCTTTTAATTTATCCTCAAAAAAGTCCAAGTTGTACTTTTTCTTAAAAGAATTATTAAATAAAAATTAAATGCGGTTCTTTAATATTTTATTGATATTAAAATCTACAAAGATTTAAGAAAATGCTGGCTCAGCAAAGATGAAGCTGTTCTAAAGCTATATAAGAAACATGGTTTTCATTCATTCTGACTTTTTTATTTTACTATTCGAAATCTCTAAGCCATTTTTAATTGTGAGACCAGCTGCTTTCACACTCATAATTACAGGAGAACTTGAAGCTTTTAATAGTAAATTTACTATTTTAGTAAATTATTGAACTGTTTTGTTTAGATGTAGATTTACCCATAAGGCACATAAAGAGATATTTGCTTAAGTTGTATGTGAGTTGCTTTCAATATTTGAATATGAAAATTCAGCTATTTCTAGTAAATCTGAATGGCATGTGGTGTTGGCGTTGTTTTGGTACTATAACTTATGAGATAAAACTGTCACTGATCGCAGACAAGTTCATGGGTGCTAGAAGTTATATAAAAGTGGCCATTTGGCTTCTCTGTGTTGTCGACATCCCAGTGGCGCAGTAGATTTTGCCAAATACTGCAGCAGAAGCCAAGATTGAGTGCATCCATCCTACTTTACCTCTAGAAAAGCCAAAAGAATATTTAAGTTCTTTTGTAGTTTCCTGATGGATAAGATTTTATTTTGGCTTTGTATTTTTAAGACAGGTTAAACATTGAAGAGGGAACCCAGCATAGGAACTAGATTCAAATCCCTAGGGTTGTGTTGGATGGCTGTGAGTGCATTCCGCCAGTTTAGTTTTCCTATTTTGATACACAGTACTCTTCACGTGTTTCATGGCTGCCACTCTGGTTGCAGTTTGATGTATGAAACCGTTGTGACCTTTTATTGTTAATTGAGCTCGTTATTGCAGCATAGACTTCACAGTAAGCACAAAAGCCACAGTAAGATTTATCACTGCTTGCTATGTGCTTAGCTTGCCATTAGACTAATTGAGCACAGTGCTGTGTGTCACATTAGTAGTTGCACAACTAATGCACAGGTGCAGGCCAGGATCAACACTCCTTTCCCAATCATGACCTCGTCCCTTAACAGAAAGTTCACACGTACCCACAGAGACAGCTGAGACGCCTCATTCTTAGTTCTGCGTAGATGACAGTGAACCTAGGAGTTCAAATCAGTGGTTTCCAAGGTTTTTTTGTTGTTTGTTTGTTTTGGGTATGTAAACCATTTCAGTGAGTTATTGAACTTCATTGATCAGAATAGCAAAAAAATACTTATCTTTAAAAGATTCTTGTCAGATACATGTCAAACATCAGATGTCTGTTAAACATTCCCTACTGTGTTATTTTGATGCTGTGTGATCTGTATTTTAAGTAATTTATCCTTCTTGTGTCTTTTTTTTCTGCTGTCTTCTACACTATCGTGAACTTACATTGTGAGGAGCAGAGCACTTTCCACTTTTTCATCTCCCTTATTGTAGTTTTATTTATTTAGTTTTTTGTGGTACTGGGGTTTGAACTCAGGGCCTAAACCTTGAGCCACTCTTCCAGCCCTTTTTTTGAGCCACCTCCACCAGGTTTTTTGAGATAGGGTCTTGAGAACTGTTTGTCGGGGCTGGCTTCAAACTGGGATCCTCCTGATCTCTGCCTCCTGAGTAGCTAGAATTACAGGCATGAGCCACTGGCACTTGGCCAATACAGTTTTAATGTAACATTATATATGTATTTCTTATAATCCCCTACATGACTTGTCTTTTTCCTGCTGGCTCATGGTCTTCTTAAAATCACAGTATCGTGTCCTAGGGACATAGGTGAGTGCTGCCAGCTGCACTTGAGAGATGTGAGCAAGTGTAATGAAATGAGGTATCTGATTTAACATATGATCTGTAGGAGCAGTAGGTTGTCAGAGAGCACTTCAGTGTATATAATCCATGAGTATTTACTTTCTTTTTGGTCAGGTATCCTGAAGAACTTGCCTGGCACACAAATTTAAGTCGAAAAATCTTGAGAAAGTCTCCACAGTTGGAACGGTTTCATCAGTTCCTGGTTAGCGAAACTGAATCTGTAAGTAGATGTCTGGATTTGTTGGTGTTCTTAAAGCATTAAATGCAAAGATGTATCATAGCTGTATTTGTGCTATGCTTATTACTGGAGCAAAAGTAGATTAAGCATACAGCAAAGACACCTGTAAGTAAACACATCATCTTTAATTTCTGGTTATTTATTTACCAATGACCTTGTTTGTAGTGTGTGATCATGAAATTTAGTAAGGATATCAGTCATAAATGTCAGTTTGATTTGTAGTCTCCTTTTAACACGAGGATTTGGTTAGCTGTAGGACTTGGGCGAAAGCACTTTGCCCTCTGTCATAAGTGACAGGCTGTTCTTGTGAGGTGGTTGCTGAGTCTACTCCAATTTCTATCTTAGGGGCACATTACAGGTTCCTGTTGTACATATGAAATACAGATTTTTAAGTCCATATTTTTGGACTATAGGGATTGTCCAAAATCTATTATATTAAAAAGGAGACAAGTCCACTTCTTATCACTTATATTTTTTCTTGCCCCATATTGCTCCACCTTTGCCAAAAAAAAACCCCACACAATATAAGTACAGCTTTGTTCTCTGAAGCTATGTTCCTTCTTGATTTCTTTCCTACCCCATGCTTTGAGTTCAGTTTGGTCACTGAACTCCTTCATTTAGCACAGAACCATCCCCAACAGAAGAGCTGTTCAGTCATGCAGTAAAAGTTACATGAATGCCCCTGCAGTGTGAGTATTGGAAACTTTGCTGTTTCCTTTTTATTCTCCTGCGGTTCTGAATTTCACATTTAAAGTCAGGTTTCCTCCTTCCTCTTTTCTAATCACCAAGGAAATCCACTAAATTATACATCTTTCCCAAGTTTCTTCTCTGAAGCCTTAACCAATTCACCTGTTCTAATTTCTACTGGACCCACAGCTGTTTACTACCAGTGTGACTTTCTGTCCATATAGGTAATCAGTTAAACTAGGCTCCTGTTTGCTTGACTTTTTCTTCCTGGTTGTTAACAAAAACTAAGAACTAAGTGCAGCCACACACCCTGTCTTTCGCTCAGCTCTTAATCCAGATGGAAGGATCAAGTAAAGATAAGCAAACTTTCAGGACACAATTCAGGCTTGTGCTTTGAATGGAGCAGAAGGTTTGTGGGCACCAGTGTCATACACAGGTTTGAAGAACCATGTTTTAGCAGCTTGGAAATAGAGGAGATGGGAATTTCAGCTGAGAGTTCAAAGTGGGAAGGTGTTGTAAAAACTAGTCTAGGTTTTAATCAGGAACTAGAGTGATGAGAGCTCTTGAGAATAACAGCAATACCCTCTTGGCTATTCAGAACTGGCTACAAATCTTTTCAGAGTGTTTATGAATCAAGTGACTAATTGCTGGAATGTCTGTAGTCAAGGGCCTGGCGTCCCCATCCTCATTAATGCTTTAATTGAAAACTTGGATGGGAACAGCAGGCTTATCAGAATCACATTCATAACCCTAAAGCTTGGGAATCCTTGTGCCTAGTAAGTGGCTCAGGTAGTCTTCACAGACTCGCTCCTGGCCGGAAATGCCTGAGGTGAAATTGGCAGATAAAAACATAAAAGTCTATCTGACTGTGAGAAGATGAACGATGTCTAGCAGTTTTGGTACTCCAGACCCAGGTTGTGTGGAGCAGCAGCCTGGGGAGCCAGTATGGTATCCAGCTGCTGGTAGAGCTGTGGTTGAAGCAGTGCTGGCCTGCAACAGCAGAATTGTCTGTGTCTGAATACTGTCTCTTGTGACCCCTGCACTGGCCATCTTAAGATGTGAGATTGGAGATTAGTGAGGAAGGTTGGGTATTAGTTGGCTAAGAGTGAAGATGGGAGCAATAGCTGTGTTCTTCTCTGTGAAAGGCAGTTATGAAGAATTAGAAAGTGTCCATGGGTGGTTATTGAAAACAAAACAGGACCAAGAAATAGAAATCATATTTAAGAAGGGAACACTGCCTGGACAAACCACCTTGTCTTGTGTTCCATTGGTATAGAGATAACAGGCCTACCTGCTTTGGAGAGATGCTCGCCCAGCCCATTCTTACCATAATGCTAAAATTCATTGTCCTGCCTGAATTTCTACCATTCTAATGATCAGTTTTGGTGTGAGTGTCATTCTCAATTGGCCTTCAGATAGCAACCATTTATCCTTTAGTGTAAAGATCTGTTCTCATTTACAGTTAGTGTTCTATGTTCTCTGCGAAATTACGTGATCTTTCTCTGTTGCATTTCATGTAATGCCCAGTATGGAAATTCTCTGCCATTTTTGTGGTTGCTGATTTTTTCTCCCCCAGGGAAATATCAGTCGTCAGGAGGCTGTCAGCATGATACCACCCCTGCTGCTGGACGTTCAGCCGCATCACAAGGTAGTGCACTAGGTGGAAGCACAGCATGGCGGGTGGGTTGTTGGCAATGTGCCTGTTTTGTTCAAATCTTTTAATACAATCCCTTTTTTTTAAATACTTTGCGTGGAGAATAGTATGTATTTATTTTAGGCTCTTGTATTTTTGTCCTATTTCATTTTTATAATTCACATAACTTCCCATCTTAAAGTTTTATTGGTTTGTTTACTGTACAACTGTCTTCAGTGATCTTCACTGGCCAAATAACCTTTGAAAGTCACAGTGAGAGCTCATTACATGCCAAGCACTGTTCAGTACCCTTCCTTTTGTGATCTGCACAACCCTCTGAGGGTAGATGCTATCACTCTATTTTTCCAGATGAGGAAAAGGAAGCAGAGGAAGTGATGTAATTGGCCCCAAGTTACAGAGCTGGCAAGTAGCTGAGCTGAAATTCAAAGCTAAAGCTGTCATTTAGCATTACTGTGTCACCATCCTTAGTATTCATCTCTAAATGTATGTTCCCATCCTGATTTGGGGTGGGGGGCATTAGATATTATGTGATCCCTCAAAAGTAACACAACGTGCTATAGGTTCATTCCAGAAAGTGTGTTTAGGTATGGAGATAGAAATCAGAATACTAGAATAACTTATAAAATTGTATTAAATTGAATCTAGAATATTTGATTTTTTAAAAACATCAAGTGTTTTCTTGCTTTGTTAATAGATCTTAGATATGTGTGCAGCACCTGGATCGAAGACCACGCAGTTGATTGAGATGCTTCATGCTGACATGAATGTCCCCTTCCCAGGTATTCATTGCAGAGTAGGAAAGGTACTCTGGTGAGCTGTAGGTGAGGGAAAGACCTTCGTGTTTTCTATCCCTTGGGCCCTGAAATACACTGTCACCAAGCATTTTGTCCATTGTGACCAGGATTTCTCAAACCAACACATTTGTACTTTGGGAGGGGGTTTATTTTAGGATTACACGTGTTTTCTATAAAACCAAATGGTTTTTATTTGTCAGGCCTACTAACACTAGATTTCATACTTTGAATTTCTAGCAAAAGCAACGCCCCCAACCTACACCCCCTTGTTTAGTTACTTTCTGGCTTGTGTGCTGGACAGTAGTGGGTTCTTAAGAGCTGAGGCTGCCTTGGTCCAGATCCCATCAGCATTCAGTAGACAAATGGTGGTGATGGGGGACATTGCATTTATCACATTCATAGTGAATGGTGAGCCATTTTCCTGTCACAGATGTCAGGAAGCTTCAGTGCTTGCCAAGTGGCTCTTCTCAGCATCGCCCATGCCCTGGAAAAGGGGTTCTCTTAAGGAGAGGAAGACAAACATTGCCCATGGTGTGTGTTAGTTAGTCTTTGTCTCTCCTGCTTGCTTTCCTTGAGCCAGCTGCATACTCCTTAGTTGTGTGTGTGTGTGTGTTTAAAAAGTTTTCTTTTTTACGTTATTGAGATGACCTTTTTGCTAACAAGTTTTTAACAAGTCTTTATTCCTTATTTTTAGTATTCACCAAATTGGTAGTAAAAAGCCTCAATATGCTAGAAGGAGCAGTGTTTTCTCTTTGTATTAGTTTTCGCATTATTTTTGCATTTCATATTGTTTTGAAGAATTATTTTGATAACAAATGTTATTAGATACATTTGCCTTATTGCAGAGCGAATGGGAAGAACCAGAAGTGAGCACAGGCAGCACCCAGTAAACTTCCCAGCAGTGGTTCTCATCCTGGGGAGACTGTCCCAGGACTAGGTGCTTCAGCCCCACCTCAGGGCTGGATTCTCAGTCTAGAGCAGAGCCTTGGCACATGGCAATATTTTAACACTGGTCCAGTGATTATTGTTTGGTTTTCCTTTCTCTCCTCACCCTCCTTTGTAATTATTAGTTCCTAATGATGGGAAAGAAATCATTGGCATAGTAATTGGTACAAAGTGAATAGTTGTTAACAAATTAATCTTGAGGTTTTAAATTTCAGGTGTCCATAAAGTCCATGCCAAGCCACCTGGCTCCTTTTTGGGGACCGCTTACATAGTTCTAGGAAATCTTGACCTCGGGTCTTAAGTTTGGTGAATTGCTGCCTCTTACCTCTAGAGGTTATGTGTTTCAGGAAATTATTCCACTTCTGCTACATCTCACTCGACACTACAATTTTATGTTACCAGAGGGATTCGTTATCGCTAATGATGTGGACAACAAGCGCTGCTATCTGCTCGTTCATCAAGCCAAAAGGTTGAGCAGTCCCTGCATCATGGTGGTAAACCATGACGCATCCAGCATTCCTAGACTCACAATAGATGTGGACGGAAGGAAAGAGATTCTCTTCTATGATCGAATTTTATGTGATGTCCCTTGCAGGTATTTATATTATTAAAAGGCAGAAAGCCCCACATCCACCAGGAAATCAAGTATAGACTGACGTGAAGCTGCACAAGAGCCAACAGGAGTGTATGAGTGATTCTTGTGGCCACAAGTATGGAGAAAGAGACATGAGCTGTTAGTGAAACAGCTCAGCATGACATTGGATACAGAACAGAGAGATATAGGAAGGGGTGTTTTTGATAAATAGTCCTAAAAAAGATTTGAAGAAAGCACCTAAGGAATGTAGAATCAAAAACTCCCACAGTGGTGATTTTAGGATATTACCTGGAACCGTTTTGTATCCCAAGTTTTTCTGTTGTTCCAGTATATATGTGAATAATGCATAATCACATTGAGTTTTTCTGCTAAATTTTGTTACTTATTCCAATGAAAGAAATTTAGGAGTGGAAACCTTTGAGTAACTCATTTTACCCATATCTTTATACTTCAAATTTTATGCAATACTAGGTATTTAGAGTTTATGTGTGAAAATATTCATAACATGAATGAATAATTCTCCAGGCAAAAATGTGCACCATTAGAGTACCATATGTACCATATGTGTGTTCAGAGGCAGGCATGGTCCTAGGAGTTAACACCTGAGTAGCATGGATTTGTTGAGATCAGAGCTCAAAAACGGCCACAGAACTGCTCCACACTCTATAGGGTGTTTAAATAGGATGCCTTCTTGTGTAAGAATTCCACTTTGTTTAAACCACTGGCACATTCACTGCTCATGGCAGAACTCAGTTTGAATATTACATCTGATAACACTGAACATGGCTGAGTTAAAGTAAAATTTAGAATTAAGTAAAAACTTAAAACATGGACCACCTTAAATAGCTTGGAGCATGGTAAATAAAACAGCTGCTACGCTGTGTCAAATAGACTTCATAACCTAAATACATTAGTCATGAACTAAGTTCTTTCTTCTCTAGATTGCAGTTTTCTACCTTAACCTGGGGTAGTTTTTCCTACCTCTGTGTGCTTTTGATCAGAAATAGCTCCTCTCCTACACTCTGAGGATAAAATGACCTTAAGAGCAATTGGATTGGTTGTAAATTTATGGATTGATGGTGGAGTTCCTGCCATACAAGTCACCAGCATCCAGCCAGGGACATTATTTGAAAGTAGGGATTATATATCACGGTACAGTGCACTGTACCACCACCAAGCACTGGTGACTAGACCACCGAGGAAAATTAAATGTCGCCTAGGAAAGTCAGCCAAGGCAGGAGCAAGCCCTGAAGAAACAAAGTAGATAACACTAGACATGTATAAGAGTCTGTTGTAAAATGTACATGGGATTAATTTCCAGCAATGAAAGTCAGAAATATTTTAACTGTGATTATAGAAAAAATTTTTAATGGAATTAAGTTATCTCATAGAATTTGCTGTGGGAAAGCCTGTATGAGTATAAATTTATCATTATTCATGTAATTCTGATTAAAATGTCACTGTTGTTTGACCGTGTTTCTGAATACCATCATTCAAGGTTCTGTACCCTAGGTATGCAAATTAGTTTTGCTAATATAGGTTGAGTATCCCTAATCTGAAAATTAAAACAGCTCCAAAATCTGAAGCTTTTTGAATGCTTATCAGATGCCACAAGTGACAAATTCCATACCTCATGTGGACCTCGTGGTGGATTCTGTCAAAGCACAGGTGTACTGTGCATATTATATAAGAATACCTTCAGGAGTTTATGAAACAAATGAATTTCATGTTTAGACTTGGGTCACTCCCAAGGTATCTCATTGTGTACATGTATGTACTGAAAAATCTGAAGAACAATATTTTGGATAAGGGATATCCAACCTGGGTTTCTCCCAAATGGAAGAAATTAATCCTCTTTAGAGTTGAGTGAGGTTTCCTGTTCAACCTATTATTTCTCTTTTGAATTGAAAGTTAAAGTATAATTTAAAAGTATAGTACCAAATACAAAGGTGGTTGTCATTTGTGAGAATTAAGATTGGTATTTATAGTAATATCTGTTTTGTAATTCACTTTGAATATGACATACCCAGTAAAACTTTAGTCTTCTGTCTGTGCGGAATTTCAAGTTGTTAAATACTTTCTTTGCAGTGGAGATGGCACTATGAGAAAAAACATTGATGTTTGGAAGAAGTGGTCCACCTTAAACAGCTTGCAGCTGCATGGGTGAGTGAGCGTGAAGCTGAGTACACTTAGGTCAGCAAAGATGCAGCTGAGCACACAGTGCTTGCTCCACATGTCAGCATCTGGGAGTGGTAGTTAGCAGTCACCTCATGATAGTTTGCTCTCATGGTGGAGTTGCTCTGAAAACCTTTCAGGAATAGTAACTGCTTTTAAGTTAAGTAAGTGCTAATGCAGGCAAAGGTAGGATTAGAATGTATGAGGAGGGGGCCACAATTTTCCAGAGGAAAAAACCACATCTCTGTTCAAATATGTAAGTTTTTTTCATGTTAAACTCAGCTGCTGATCAGCTTTGTGTTTCACTTGTCCCCATCTTGGGGAAGATTAGTAGGATGTGTATAAATACATATTCTTTTCACTATCACCAAATAGCTTATAGATGTTTACCTTAACTTCACCTACAACCTTACAGAATTTTTTTTTAAAGTTATGAGTGTCATATAAATTGTAATAAATGTATGACACAATAAATAGGTACTTTATAGCATTTGTGGATATGTTCAGTCTGGGGTAACCTGACATCGACCCTTAGCTTACAGCTACGGATTGCAACTCGAGGTGCTGAGCAGCTGGCAGAAGGTGGGAGGATGGTGTACTCCACTTGTTCACTGAACCCCATCGAGGACGAAGCAGTCATAGCCTCTTTGCTGGAGAAGAGTGAAGGTGAGCATGCTTGCCAATTGTTCAGCAGAGATGCATGCTTCTCAGAGATGGTTTTGCCATTGTGTGCTCCTGTAGACCTTTTCCTGAGCTGTTGCTTATATATTTAATCTGAAGCCATAGCCTCTCAAATGAGACGTCCTAGTTGAAGACAGTCTTCTATAATGGGTTTATCATATTTTGTGAATTATTTGGAAGGTGGTGGTCTTTATAACAAAAGAAACTTTGTTCATTTTTTCTAATTATGTCAGATCCTTATCACATGGGTTTATTTTAAAAAGTTTTTATTTGTGATAAGACATACATAACAGAGTTTATCATCTTGAACTACTTTTAACTGCACTGTTCAGTAGTGATAGGTAGATTCACATTGTGCAACTGCTACCTCTATTCCTTTCCAGAATTCTTTATTCTGCAAAACTGAAGCTCTGGTCTCATTAAAAAGTCTCATTCCATTCTTCCTCAGCCCTGGCCACTGCTACTCTATTTTCTGTCTTTGGGACTTCTACTACTCTAGGTATCTATGTACATAGAATCATATCATAATTTTCTTTTTGTAATTGGTGTATTTTACTTACCATAATGTCCTCAAGATCTACCTCTGCTGTAATTGGTACTCGGTTGTATATAAGCCACATTTTTGTTTAGTAATTTATCTGTGGAGGGACACTTGGGCTTCTTCCTTTTGGCTCTTGTGAACAAAAACTACGAGACTGTAAATAAAGATCTCTTTTTAAGTGTTTTGGGTGAGCAAATCCAAAAGTGGGATTGCTGGATCTTATGGAAATTGTTTTTAGTTTTTTGAGGACCCACCAGATAGTTTTCTTTAACTGCAGCATCATTTCACATTCCACAGTGCACAGTGCTCCATTTTGTGCACATTGTGCCAGCAATTTCTTGGGTTTGTTTATTCATTAGTAACATTCTAATGGTTGTAAGGTCTTAATACATTTTTATATTGGGGAACCAGACATAGTATAAAATACCATAAGATAGCAATTTCCACAATGCTTTGATATAAAATGCTTTTCCTCCTTTTGTATTTTACTGAAATGGTAACTCTCCCCCTTAACTTTGCTGTGGTAGGATTTCCTAACAGAACATAATGAGAAATTTCAAATCATGTTTCTATATGTTCCCACTGTTGATGACTAGCTTAGGTAAACAGGTGTTACCCTGAATTAGAATTCACATTCTAGTTTTTTGTCCCATGAGTCTCCATAGCCTTTGTAGGAAGGCATCATTTTGCAAACCCACTGAGGTGGGGCGGGAGTGGGATGAGTGAGCAGAATCTCACATGCAATGCATCTGTTTAAAAGTTAAGAATAAGCAAGAGCAAACCCTGGCAAAGTGGAGTGAGGAGGAGTTGGTAACTTAAGAGAGTGAGAAAATGCTGGAGGTTGGGGTCAAGAGAGGGGATGAGTGGACATTGAAGACTGTCACTATTGGGTGAGGGGAGAGTGGTGCAGTCCTCATCCTGTCTGAAACCTTTTAATTGGCTCTTTGGCAGTCTTCCTCATGAGACTGGCTTGCTCCTTTTTATGTATTTAGAATCTCCTTGCTGGTTTTCTGACGAGTGCCTGAGAATCTGTTTAGGTGTTTTCTAGGCAGTAGCTGGCTTTATTTACCTCTCTGTGTATATTTAATGTATCTGAGAGATGGAAGGGTGTCTCTTAGAATCCCAATAAGTAGCACCTTCCTTCTCTAGTCAGATTCTTAAACCAGTTGACAAATGAGGTAACAGAGTAGAGTTGATTCAGGCTGGAATCTCACCTGTAACTTTACTAATAAAACTGGTATGTGATTTCAAATTCTGGTCTTAAGGATTAGGTCTTCTGTATCCTGGATCACAAAGGTGCTCACCTGTGGAATACAGTAGCCTTTGTGTTAAGGGCAAGCTTGCCAGTAAAGCTTGGAGGAGAAAGACAGAGTGGAGAGAGGGCCCTCATGTTTTTGTTCCAAACCCAGGAATCATTGTAGCTCTCCAGAGTCCCAGAGGAAATGTTTTAGGGGTCGCGGGGAGAGAAGGTGCTTGGTTAAGAGCTGACCTCTGCCTCCACATAAGAGTGTGAAAGAGCGACAACACTGTTGGGCCAACTGGCTTTATGTTTGAGGGCTTTCTTATTTCAGAAAGAAATAATGGGATTATTTTCTTAGTGAACTGGGTAGATTTTTGCCATATTTTCATTTCATCTTTACTGTGTTAAAGAGTTTTGACTATGTAAATATTGTATTGTACTTTTTCAATCATTTCTAGATGTAATAGGTTTTCTTTTGATAAGTGTCAAAATAAATTCAAGGCAGCATACGATTTATTGAGCAAGTCTCCTGTTTCTTGTTGGGCCAGGGGTTTCTGGTTGTACCTGTCTGATAAGATGTTATAGCCACCTGCGTGCAATTGTTTGCAGACCGCATTGTAGATGCCTCATCCTGATTCTCTGTCAAAGGCATTGTGCACAGAGGAGGCTTCCTTGAAGAAGGAGCAGACTGTCACTGAACCTTGTTCTTAATAGTATTGCTGGGATTTTGACTTGGTGTAGTTCTCACTTGAATGTACTCAAAACCTTAGCTGGAGAAATGGCATCTGATAAATGTGCAGACTACAAATAGCGAGTCAGTGTTGATAGCTCCCACCCCATATGAGGGTCAGAAGTCAACTAGGCCAGCTCTGCTTGTTTCTGAGGCTCTGGACAGTGTCTGAGGAAATAGTTTGTGTGTGCCTGCACTGTTGGTTCATGTTAACTCTAAAGGAAGAACATGCAGGAGTGACAGCAGAAGGCAGGAAGATTCTTGCGTGAGAGGCTCTTCCCCTGCACAGCTGCCTCAGGGATGCTTTGCTTTGTCTTTATAAGTATGTGGGCTTGTGTAGCTTCTCCATGGGTCCTTGCTGGCGTTTCCTTTTCTGTGAAGGTGTCAAAGCTGTTCAGTGGTACTAGCTGGCTTCAGGGTTTCCTGAAGTGACCACCTCACAGCTTCTTAGGGGTCACGTTGTAGACACTTAGAAGGCCAGAGTATGTGTTCACAACTGTTGTACTTTGTTTGAAAATATGGGCCAACAGTGTCCTGATGGGCAATTTTAGGAAACATACTGGACCTAAAACTAAATGTCTAGAATTGACTCTGGGCACTAAAAAAACCTGGTTCTGGGGCACTCTGAATCCTAGCTGCATGCAGCATGTAGGTTGTTCTCGCTGGGGTTAGCCTTGCCCTCGTGGACTCTACAATACCTTTAGTAGCCTTATTGAGCTGTAATTGCACAGCATGACATTCACCCGGTTTTAAGTGTACAGTAGGCTTGCAGGTTTAGCCTGGTTTCACCATTTTGTGCACCTCAAGAAGGACCCTCATGCCCATTCACTCGTGCATTCACTTCCTGTCCCACGCCAGCCCCCAGCTGCCACTGACCTGCTTTCTGCCAGTGTATTTGCCTTCCCTGGACATTGGCTGTAAGTGGATTCATACTATGTGTAATCTTTTATGTCTGGTTTCTTTCATAGGGCATAGTGTGCCATGCCTTTTGGGAATTTTTCTTTTTTTCTTTTTCTTTTCACTGTGTAGGTGCTCTAGAGCTTGCTGATGTATCTGGTGAATTGCCAGGATTGAAGTGGATGCCTGGAGTCACACAGTGGAAGGTAATCCTGCTATGAGAACTTTAATTCAAAAGAGTGAGGACAGTGTGACAGACATAAGAGCCATAGAAGTTGCATTTGTGTCTGGGTAACACAGATCAATACTTATCTGCTCATACAGTTTAGAGTTAGTGTCCAAGTGATATTTAATGACAAATGGTCTGATTATACATATGTTTTTCTCTGGCAGTGGAAACGTTCTCTTGCCTTTATTTCTTCTGTAGAAACCAGCTTTCTTGTTCTCATTCCCATAAGTACAACTTTGCTTTACTTATTGATGGATGGCCTGGGATTCAAGCTTTGTTTCCTATCACATTACATTGACAGGCCCAAAACCATGTGACACTTGCTGGAAAAGCAAAAAAGAAACCTATATGGAAAATGTTCTTTTGCAATGGATATCCTGGTTTTGTGAATGAAAGTATTTCATTCTTGTTAATAGAGAATATGTTACTTGAGGATTTTTTTGTAAAGGGCACTTTATGTTTATATTTGCATATGCTTGGGAGCATTCACACTGTACCCTGTGGTTTTGCTTAGTGGTGGTGCTGTTTGTATAGAAAGGTGCTCTTATTTGCAGGTCATGACAAGAGATGGGCAGTGGTTTGCTGACTGGGACGATGTTCCCCACAGCAGGCATACCCAAATCCGACCCACCATGTTCCCACCAAAAGACCCAGAAAAGTTAGAGGAAATGCACCTAGAGCGATGGTAAGTTTATGGACACTCCAGGGTTTGGGGACCGGGTGGTGCGTCACCTGATGGGCTTTATTAGGCAGAATTTACTAGGCAGCATGTAACTTTGCTGTGAGGTCTGGGCTGTGCCTTCCTCCAGTCCTATATGTGGGAACCTTCCAGCAAGTAAGGAGTTCTTGGTGCCTATTAGTTGCTGTCATAGGGTATTTATAAGTAGTGGAATTGGTTAGAACTTCAGTGTTCATACTTTGGAAATTTCACGAACTTTTTGGGATTTTTTTTAATTGGTATGTGTTAGTTATACAAAGAGTGATGGATTTCACAATGACATTTCTATGCATATAATGTCCTTTGATCTTATTCTCCACCTCTATTTACCTTTCTTATCTCCATTACCTCTCCATAAACTTCTTAAAGGTTATATTTTGGCTGTTCTATGAGGGAGGACTGCTTGAGTATTTGCAATAAGACTTGACCTCAGATATCTTTATAGTCTGTTTTAATACTAAAAGAATGCTTTTGCATCATTTGTAAAATATGAATTCTATATCTGTATTTTTAGCCTTAGAATATTGCCCCATCATCAGAATACTGGAGGGTTTTTTGTGGCAGTATTAGTCAAAAAATCTTCAATGCCATGGAATAAACGTCAACCAAAGGTAAGGTTTTTTTCCCCCAAAAAACAGAATAATACTTCGTCTTTTTGTGCATTTAAGACAGAAGCTAACAAGAGTTCTCTGGAAGAGAGAGGAGAGTTTAGGGTGTGGGAGGATTGAGAGGACCTGAACCTGGATGAAAGGAGTTCATTTAAGTTCCAAGTTTTCAAAAAATGCAGACATTTCTCAGAGGGGCTAGATAGTGGAAAAGCAGTGTTTGAAGAACACATTCTGTTTTCATCTTAAATCCACTTATTTACTAACTGTTGAAAAGACATAAAGACTGCCCTGTGGCCCCATATGTGAAGTGTGCCATGGTATTTCCTTTCTGCCCACCGCATGTCCACACTGCTGGCCACAAGGTAGCTGTTTCTCTTAGGCTGTGAGCAGCCCAAACCTATGTGTAATGATTATAATCTGCCTGCTGGTTCCCTTAGTGGGAGGCCATCCTAGTCTTGACACAGGGTCCCCTTAAGGTGTGCTGTTCTTGTCCCTGTCATTGCTGCCATTGTTTTATTAGTTCTTAAGTCAACCTACCGTGAGTTTAGAATATGTCCTGAAATCAGTATGACTGTATTTCTTTAAGATCCATGCTTGAAAGTTAGGACAAGTGACACTTAGCCTTTATCTTCAGAGAAACAGAAAGTAAGTGTTTCCTCAAGGCGCCAGTATTTTCTGGGTGCAACTGGTCTAGCTTAACTTTATGTTCAGCCTCCAGGTGGTAAAGGCAGGAGCTCTTGGCTTCCAGTAGTCACCATGTTTTGTAGTCAGTTAGGAAAGGTCTCACTGTGAGTCTGCAAGTCCCAGCTCTTCAGGAGTAAAGCTGTGAATGCTTAGAGCTGTGCTCCTAATGGAAAGAGAATGCCAGCCATGTGTGTAATCTTCATTTTCCAACAGCCACACTAAAAGAAGTAACATTACTAATATATTTTATGTATTCCACTGTATTTAAAATGTATTTCTGGGTAATCAGTGTAAGAAATTAGTATTGACATATGTTGTATTAATTCATACTGTGTTTTAACAATAGTGTGTAGTTTATTATTTGTTCAGTGCAGGGATTGAACCCAGGGCCCTCACACATGCTAAGCATCTACTCTCCCACTGAGCTATAACCCTAGCCTCAGTAGTGTGTGTTTTAAGCTTTAAAATCCATCTTACTCTGCATTCGTGGTATTTTTCCATGCTCAGTGTCCACAGCTGGCCAGCAGCTCCTAGGTTTAGAGCCTGCTGTGAACAAGCTGCTGACTGACTTGCACTTGGCACTGCCTGATTGGTTTTGTGATGGTCTTAGCTACATAAGTGGGTTTTAAGTTTTCTTTCAGTTGCCTCTGATGTGTTGTCCTGATTTAGAACAGTGTGGTATCATTGGCTCAGTTTTATACTAATGCGTCTTTTCTCATAGCTGCTGTTGTGTGGTCTGTTCCTTACTTAGTTCAGCTGTACTTTGGTCATTTGTGCTATGCCAGAGTGTGCTGCCAGGGGCCACGCTGATCTAATCAAAGTCACTGGGAGGCATGAGAACTTCCCACTAGAACTCAGACCACAGAACCCCACACCAAAGTTGGTATTTCGAGGGAAATGAAGACTGTTGCCATGGAGGGTCGGCTCTTTGATTTGACTCAACCTCTGATTGGGATTGAAAGGATGAACACACATCACTCACCTTGTCCAAGGAATGGGAGTAATTTTATTTTTTGTGCTTCTTTTGTGGGACTTGGATTTGAGCTAGCCAGGTGGTCTACCACTGAAGCCACTCTTTTGCACTGAAGTGGAAAGTGCTCTGACAGGCCATACTGCTAAGTGACTTGCACTCAGACTGTGAGGCAAACCTCTGTTCCTCCACTTAATAGCTTTGTGGCCTGGGGAAAATGTGGATCTTTTCTGCGTAGAGGCATCCAGAGTTGAAAACTTTTCAAATAATGGGACTGAAAATTATTACTTCTGCCTATCTTGAGACCTGTTACAAAGGACACATAGTTTTTAAAAGTTTGGATTTTTTTGTTTTTGTTTCTGTTTTTCTTTGTGTGTGTGCATGTGTTGCTGGGGATTGAACTCAAGACCCTGAACATGGGTACTGTACCACTAAGCTATGTCCCTGGCCCTGGAAGACTTGTAGTACAAATAAAGTGTTTTGTTGCTACTTAAAGCCAGGTATACATTACACTATTGACCAAATCCAGTAGCTCATTCTTCACCAGGTAGTTCTTTGGGCCCTGGAAGTATGTTCTTCCTCCTCCTAACCCAGACACTCTGGAACCATTCTTATCTCCCTTTCTTAAATTCCCATCATTTGTGTGCTTATGTTTTTGCCCCTGCCTGATATTATGATGCTCCTGTTTGGTACATTCTATGTCCTTCCTTGCAGTACGTGTACCAGAATGGGCTGGTGCTATGGGCTTCTACCAAGTGTTAAGCTGTGTATTCTCTTTATGGGATTAGGGAAGAAACTGTCTGTGGCTTTCATTTATAAGAGCAGATATTTAAAGTGGCACATTTTTTTAATTGTGTTATTTTATCCATTGTTGCAGAAAAATATAACTGGTACTGTGAATAGGGTGGTTTTAATTTTCTTGTAGCAGTGAAGAATGTTGCTTATTGTGTGAAAATGAACTTGTTCCTTATGACAGGTGCAGGGCAGATCTGCAGAGACCAGAGAAATCACAACACCCAGCCCTGCAGCTCCCGTACAAGAGAGACCCATAGACTCCTGCGAGGTGGAAAGTCAGTCAGTCACCGGAACTGGTGACACAGAAATCACTCAGACAACTGAGAGCCTAGAGAATAATGAAAATAAGAAAGATGGCGTGTGTGGGTAAGGAGAAGTTATGTCTGATTCTGGTGATCTGTTGTCTTCACTGCCCTGTTAGATCAAAGGAGACCCCAAAGCCTTTGCCATAGTGATTTTGCATTGGGGAATGAGGATGTGGCTTGTGCTGGGAGTAGCATTAAGGGCAGGAAATGTGCTGTGCCCTGTCTGTGCATTTAGAAGGAAGGCTTCCTCATCCGCATGGGGGAAGGGTGGGAGTGTGCTTTTGGTATGGTACGTTCCTGCCTGTGGTACTAACTGACTGTTGCATACTGATGCCCTTTTTAGTCCTCCTCCATCAAAGAAAATGAAGTTATTTGGATTTAAAGAAGATCCGTTTGTATTTATTCCTGAAGATGATCCGTTGTTTCCACCTATTGAGTAAGAATTAATTCATCCCTTTTAATTTGTCATTCAAAAATGTTTTATTTCAGAGTAATAAATGCACAACTAGTCACATTTGACTATTTTGTAGTTAGCTTGCTTTTGTAGCTTGCTTTTCTATTTTTAATGGTGTGTTAGAGCTGGGTAAAACTTGAGAGAGGTTTTTCCAACCTTCCAAACAAAGAGAAAGTAAACTGGTTGAAGGTAAAGATGATGGAGAGGCGAGAATACTCAACTGTGATTCTCAGTGTAAGTTACTAAGTTGTGATCCCAAGCGTAGCTCTCAGTTGAATGTAGAGTTAGTGGTCAAGGTTGCCTCGCTCAGTTCTTACTGAGGAAATGAAGAAGAGTAGTTCTGAGTTGGGGGTGGGAGAACCCTGAATAGGAGCAGTGGAAAAGTGCCCGGTTTACCTGTTTCTCACTCATCAAATGTCAGGGTGTTGTCACCAGAGTGGCCATACATACTGCCTTTTGGATGACTGGTCCTTTGGATAAATGTGTAAAAGTCTGTATCTCTAGCCCTTGTCATTGGAGCAGTTGAGAAAGAAGATGCTCTTGGTAACAGAGGCTCCTGATCTAGTTGAGCCCAACTGAATCTGGCCTGGTGGTTTCAGGTGAGGTGGAGAAAGTAAAGCAGGTAGGAGGAAGTCACAGGCATCACTCGAATGTTCAGGAACAACCCTACAGCTGTAGAAGTTGGGTTTTGTAGGAGAGAGAAAGCAGCTTAGACACAGTGTACTGAATTTCGAGCTGAAGCATAAACAGCATTACTTTTTTACAGGAAGTTTTATGCTTTGGATCCTTCATTCCCAAGGATGAATTTGTTAACTCGAACCACAGAAGGGAAGAAAAGGCAGCTCTACATGGTTTCTAAGGAGCTGCGGAACGTGCTGCTAAACAACAGCGAGAGGATGAAGGTTTTAGCCTAACGCAGACTCGGGACTGGTGTTTGGGCTGATTTGGGGAGGGGCAGAGGCTGGTGCCACTGTGTCCCTGTGGAGCACAGGCTGAGGCCCCATGCCTGCCTCTGCCTTCAGAGCCATTGGCCGCATCCTGGAGCTGTTCCTGCTGTCCCTTGGGGGCTTTGTGCTTTGTCCTCTTGTCGTTTTAGGTCCTTTTTCATTTGCTTTCTTACCTCCTGCATCTGTTTTCCTCTGCCCATTCGTGTACTGCAGCACATCACCAAGAATGCTCAGAGGGTCCACTTGTTCACACGTGTTTTCATGACTGAGACGCGATCTGCCTCACTCATTCTCTCCAGCATCTACAGGGCTGCAGGGCACCCTGTGACGTCACCTTGCCTTGATGGATGGTAGAATATGTGCTGACCTGTTTTCTAGTGTTTTCTAAGTGTACCAGTTATAATTTCTGTTCTGGTAATTATTTGTCACCAGAGCTGTGTACACAGAAGCCATCTGTGACTGTCCATCAGTTCTTGAAAACCGTCTGTAGTGAGCAGCTGTTTCTCCTTCCCCTTCTTCTGCAGCTGTTCACATACAGCCTTGCTGCCTTGTAGAAGGGATTATTCTAATGGTTATCCTGAATTTGCTTGTTTGTCTCGTTTTCCTGCTTACAGGTTATTAACACGGGGATAAAAGTTTGGTGTCGAAATAACAGTGGTGAAGACTTCGATTGTGCTTTCCGATTGGCACAGGAGGTAATCTTGAAGGATTTCAAAGCTCCAGCCCTGGGTTAATGTTTGGGGCTTTCTGGCCAGCCAGCAGGGTCCAAGTATTTCAGAGCCTGACTAGTGCCTACCAGCTTTGGACCCTTGAGGGTTATTGAGCTCCGAAGACTTGGCTTTCCTCCTGTGGAAACTTGGCATTTTCCTGGGGTCATGGTGAGAGCCGTACCCTATGCAGGAAAGCCCTGAGTGTAGGTGATTATTGGCACTTATGGGTGGCAGGCCTCTCAGTGATCTCTGTCTGTTCCCACAGGGAATATATACATTGTATCCATTCATTAATTCAAGAATTATTACTGTATCCATGGAAGATGTGAAGATACTGTTGACCCAGGAAAACCCGTTTTTTAGAAAACTCAGCAGTGATACGTACAGTCAAGCCAAGGACCTGGGTAAGTGGTTTGAATTGCCAAAGGGCATAACTTGCATTCTCTTTATAAGAACAGCAGAAATACAGGTAGTTCTGCTTTGGGCTGGGGGTGGGGAGCGTGGTTTCGAATCATATCATTATAACCAGTCCTTTTTCTGAGTGTGGCTTCCACATCCTCAGATTCAGCCGGTCATGGATTAAAAATACTCAGGGAAAAAATTGTGTCTGTCCTGAGCATGGACAATTGAACTTGTCATCGTTCCCTAAATACGGTATCACAACTGTTCATGTGGCATCTGCATTGTATTTGCAAGTATACACAGCAGGATGGTTGAAGGATATGGGGGAATGTGGGTGGTTTCCGTGCTTCTATAAAGCATTTGAGCCTCCAAGCATATTGGTGTCTGTGTGGGTCCTGGAATCCATCCCGCATGTATGCCAAGGGACGGCTGTGTGTCGTGGCTCTCTTTACTGACTATGTTATAAACACCAGAGGGCTCTGCAGAAGCTAATTGAAAGTGTGAAGGATCAAATTCCTTATTTGGGAGTTGCTCTGCTCTCTTGGCCCTGGAGCCCCTGGTGCCACCCACCAGCTCATGCTAAGTCTGAGGCATTTGGGTTGTCCTCTTGAGCCACTTGGTGACCATGCTGAGCTGGAGAGAATCTCTGCAGAACCTGGCTAGATAGCCCATAAGCCAGCCCTCTTGACCCTCTACTGGTCAACTGCTACTAGAGATGGAAAGAGGTCTGTCGGGCTTGGGTTCACCTGTTACAAGGCACATGAGACCAGCTAATAAAGTATCTGGTTTACTTGACATCTTAGCCAACCTTGTTAAAGTTCTGGTAGCCAGCCAAAATTACTGGTTTATTGTTGGTTTTGTATGTATGTATGTATGTATGTATATATATGTGTGCGTGTGTATACAAAACACACATACATGTATATATATATACATATTTTGCTCTTGTTATTTTTTTTTTAATTAGGATATATATGTTGTACAGGGAGATTCATTGTGACAATTCTAAATAGGCTTATAGTGTCCATTGGTTAGATCCACCCCCATCATCTCTCCCCATCTACTTCTTTCCTGCCCCCACTTAAAGCAATTGCAAGAGATTTCTTTGTTCTGTTTCATGCAAGTATATGGAGTCCATCCACCATACTCCCTTACCTTCATCTCCTCCATTCACCCTCTCCCCCCCCACAGGTACCACCCCCAACACACACACTGTACTTATTTTTAGTCCTGTCTTTGTTATTAATATTTAAGTCATTGTTCCAAGGGGCTTCTCACTCTTCCCTGCCATGAGTCCACTTTGGTTTGTTCAACCCCTTCCATTGCTCTCCCTTAGCTTTATATTTTATTTGTTGATTATATTTATATTTTGTATCATTGTTATTATTTTATATTACTATATTTCATATTTATTATATTTTATATATTTTAACTTCCTCTTTAGGCCACCCTAGTGACATTTTCCCCTGAGCACAAAAGTAATTTTGCTGTGCTATTGCATTGTAATTTTTTTCCTTTGTTTTCATTCTTTTTTCTTTTTTTTTTTTCCAACTGGTTGTTCAGTGTGTCTGGCTTAGTTTGGTGGAAACTGCACAATCAGACCTTGGCTTGTAGAGTCATTTCTGCCTGCAGAGTGCAAAATACTCTTGAGTCTACTACTTCCTGCTGTCTCCAGGCAAGAACCACAGTTCAAAGGAAATTAGTGTAAAAGATAAGAGAATTGTCTTTTTTCTTTTAGTTCTATAGTTAGGTGATTGTAGTATGTTTTCTTGATAATTTTTATGTGTTACCTCCTGCTCTTTCTAGGAGTTGGAGCTCTCCTTTATCCAATCTTGAATTAATCTCTGCTCCTGCAAGGCTCTTGCTGAGTTGTGTCACTGTAGGTACACATGTGGTTTGCCTCAGGCTTCTGCCTTAGTCCTTGCTGCATCACTTAAGCTCAGCTACATGTGTTCACAAGACCTTTCTTCCACTTGGATCCTTGAGAACAACAGAACAACACACAATGTGTCAACAGTTGTGACTACTAACTGAAAAACACCTATCTTTCTCTGCAGTGAAGGGAAGTGTCGTGCTGAAGTATGAACCAGATTCCTCGTAAGTTGTCCACACCTTGCCGTGGGATGTGTTGTGTCCTTGTCCTTGCGGGTGAAGGGAATGTTGAGTGGTGGGAACCTTCTTGACCTGTTGCCTGTTAAGAATGTTCCATTAAAAGGAGGCTCCTGAAAGCTTCAGAACTAAAGTAGTATTCTTGTAGGTCATTGTGAAGATACTTCATTGTAGAAGTCAGCCAAGACAAACAAGCATACTTATAGTTATGGAGAATAAAATGCTTGGTACTTACTCTCTGTACATTAAAAATTGATGGTACAGAATATTGTAACCTTGGTCAGGTAGATGAGGTTGAGTCCTTTTTCCTCATTGATTCAGCTAGGGTGTTTGATCTGCAATGCATCAGGTGTTGATCCAGTGCTAAGGAAGACACAGAAAGGATGAGCCTGTTGGGGCATTTATCGTGTCCCTGGAGCCTCTGTTTGGTGCTCACACATATTCATCTGGGTTGAGGATAGGGATGGGATCCTGGTATTAGTATTGCTTGCCAGGTGTGGGAACCAGGACCAAATCCGGTTGCTTATCCAGAACTCTCCAACTAGTGAGTGGAGGAATCAGCCTCACCTCTAGCAGTAACCTATTTGTAAATAAAATGCCATTTGCAAAAGGAGGAGGTGAAATAGGGTATGGGACTAAGTGGGATTGGGGAGTGGCTAGGTAGAGCCAAAGTTTCATTTCTTGGGAAGTCAGTATTGAACCAGTGGTATGAAGGGCTAGAGGGAAGGGCTGGAGGGAAGCTCCGGGTAGAGGGTGGGTATCTGAACCCCCTCTGTGGGCTTCGGTGTTGTATGTCCCTGGGTTTCTGATGGTCTCTGCTGTGTAGGGCATGCACTCTAGGAGCATGGAGGTGTGTTTGGGGGGAGTGGAGGGGAAAGAGGAGAGGGTGTGGAGTGGGGCAAGAAGAGCAACAAACAGGTCAGCTGGGAAGTGGATGGAGATGACCAAGGGCTGGACACTGGTTGTGCCATGCAGTGGCTCCATTGGGGCCTGGTTGAGATGGACTGTGTGGCAGTGACATGCAGGAGCACTCATGACGGCTCCTGGGTTTTGAGTTGATCAGTTGTCCTCTCCTAAAACAGAAATCAAGGGAAGGATTAACGTATTTGAATTAAGATGCTTGAATGGACGTGAAGATGGACTTTAGGGTCAGCCACTCAAGAGAGGTGTTAGGAATTCAGGGGAAAGAATGCCCTGGTGTAAACTTGGATTCACGAGAAAGACAGCTTCGGGAATAAATTATTAGGCTTATTTATTTATTTTTAAGGTGTAGTCTGCGAATTTCCTGCATTTTCCTCTCGCTTTTTATGAACTTATTGTCCATGCTTTATTTTTATACTAGGGAAAAATGGAAAGCCAATGTGGCTTTTTAGCACATCTTTTTCAGACCCTTCTCTGTTTTTTAACAAAACATATTAGAAGTCTCCTGCACTCCTTCCTCAGCCTGTGTCACTGGTGCTCCATGTGCTTAATTAAACAGGGCCTCTAGGGACCTAAAGGCTAAACCACACGCATCTCTGGAGAAAGAAAATGGCACTGTGAGCAGTGTTGGTAGTAGACAGGCGACAGGGAAAGGCGAAGTGCTGGCCCCCCAGGCACCCAGGAGCAGCCTGTATGTGAGGCTGTGCATGGAATGGAGCATGCAACACCAGTGACACTGCCTAGTGGGAGAAGAAAAGTGCACAGCCTGCCAGGCAGGGCTCCATTCGTGGTCAGGGTCACTAGACACAGATCACACTGTTTGGAGCATTGAGGAGGCAAAGAAAGGGTATCCTGTTCCCAGACCTGCCACCTACTGAGTGGCAGAATCCCCAGTCTCCAAGGAGCTGCAGTTTGCTCCTGTGTGGCACTGCAAGGTGAACCATGAGGGCAGGATAAGAGGTGCTTTTTATTCACGACACAGTAGCACAGGTGGGACTTTGAATGTAAGAGAAGAAAGGATTAGGATGCCAACACCAACTGTGTGAATGAAGTCTGGAGGTGATTACTCCTGAATGCTGGAAAGCTGGATTCTTGGGACATGGTGCTCCATAAGATCATGGAGAGCACACTCAAACGCCCAGTAGTTTGAGGGATGGTTTTGAGCGGTACCCATCATTCTCTTTTGACGTAGTTATGAGAATGTTTGTTTCTGTGACACCATCTTTGTTTGTAGGAATCCAGATGCTCTTCAGTGTCCCATTGTGCTGTGTGGATGGCGGGGAAAGGCCTCCATTCGAACTTTTGTGCCCAAGAATGAGCGGCTTCATTACTTGAGGATGATGGGGCTGGAGGTGTTGGGAGAGAAGAAGAAAGAAGGGGTCATTCTTACCAATGAGAGCAAGGTTGGTTCTGCACAGCGAGAGGACCAGGAGAGTACTGAGCCAAGAGCAGAAGAGGCTGAAATCCTGGATACCACCCCAGGCTGTGACCCAACTGCAGCCGAGCCACCCCGGTGAGGACACCTCTCACTAAACCGGCCCCCGCTGGCCCTTGATGTCAGAAGCCAAATTCAGAACCTCCTGAGCTGTAAAGTATATATTTTTAAAGCAACAGACTTTCACCATAACATTGTCCTTCTGTCAGGAAAGAATGCTGTCCTTGCAGAAAATTCAGATCCGTTTGTTCTGTATTAATCTCAAGGTCCAGTCTTTTTAAAATAATTATTTAAAGGACAACTCCTTATGAAGTCTTAGGGAACTGTACTGTAAGCTTTAAGAATGATTTTGAATTGCAAGTTGGCTTTGCAGCAGTAACGAGTAGTGGAGTTGACATGTGAGGCCTCAAGTGCCTTTTGAATAAAGGGTGAAATAAACTTTCTGAGTATGAGTTCTGTTGGGAATTGTGATGGGGGGCTTTGATGTGCTTTTTTATGCAGGGGGTGTTGCTCAGTGTTTATTTTTAAATGGGGTCAAGGATCCTCAGAATGATTAAATAAAGAGCAGTTAATGATATATGTATGCATGTGATTCTTGCTTTTGGTCTTGTGAAGCAGAAAGAAGAAACATGTTTGTAAATGGACATGGTAGAACCAAAGCCCTCTTGTCCTTGCCAGTAAAAGGAATTGTAGAGAGGCTTCTTGCTGTCCATTTGTCAGCCAGTATCGTGGACAGCTGGTGAGGCTCTTCCCTTCCACAGCACGCTAGGACAGGTGTGATGAGGTTGTGGCTCTGGCAGAGAATCTGTAGTTGGTGCGGCCAGGCCCGTGCATGTACAAATCGAATATGGGTGGCAGTGATGCAGCTTATTAAGACAGGTGATTTTAGAAGTGCAGTAGAGTGGGGTGCTGAGGCTCTGAGTCCTGTGGCCTGGTTTCAGCAGTTACTAGCTGTCCACCTTGAGCCCTACTTTATCTCTTCTCCAAATCACAGCATTCTACCTGTGAACATTTCCAAAGAGGAGGAGTGTCTCAGCATCTTCCCACCAAACCCAGACAGCTTCACACTCACATTTGTCTGTTGACTTCCTGTTACTGGTTTGTACAAATACAGGCCTCACATTGCATTGGGTTCATTTGTCTCCGAGTCTCTGTTTTGAAATGCAGTGTTTATGCTTCATCTGAGTTGTCTGGTTCACATTTTTCCACATTTCTGGTACTGTTTTCCTGTTTCTTTTGTGTGTGTGACCCACTTTTCTCTGAACCATCTGAGAGTCAGTTGTGGATGCATTCCATCAATCTATACTGCATCTCCCCATCTTTCCTAAAAACAGATCTTAATCACAAGCGTGATGTTGACACGAGATCACCACTGAGCCAAAGCCAGTGCAGCAAAGTGCAGCAGGCCCAGAGACACCATCAGCCAGTGCCCTGGCCACCTCCTCCAGCTCACTGTGCTTGGTGTCTTGTAAAGGACATAGTTTTGCTGGATGCGTTGGTTACTTTGTAGGATGTCCTTTGGTTTGGGTTTGTTTGTTGTCTTCACGATTCATGCACTTTTGACAAGAGTACACACATGGTGTGTTTCCGTTGTAGCAAGGCACTCAGCTCACTGTGGTGTTTGTCTCCTATGGTTGTAGTGTAAGCTGTGCTGGTTAGGTAGGTGACTGCCTGCTGGCTTGCCCACTAAAACACTGGCAGGTACCTTGCAGAGAGGTACTTCAAGTTGTTCATCCTCAGCGTGCTCTCACCTGCCTCTATTGCTTTGTTTATTTTTTGTCGCTATGGATTCAAGGATTCTACATTATTCAGTCAGTTCTAGTTTGTTACTGTCAGTTACTTTGATGCTTAAATTGTCCCAGAATTGACCATTAAAAGCTGCTTCTACTGGGGACCAATTTTTTATATGCCGCATCCTACTTTCTGGCACAGCAAGAAAAACCCTGGTACACTGGCTGTTAGTGGAGCTTGGAGGTCAAAACCACATCTGGTAGCAGGTGTGTTCATTACTAAGAGATGTCACTTTTCAGAGACCTTCTCAGCAGACAGAACTTGCCTTGTGACCCTTGCTGGCTGAGTCCTTAGACTGGGGTGGTGTTGGACCTGGGTGCCACACTGGTGCAGGGGTCAATGACAGTCCTCAGGCTACACTTCCCTCAAATCCCGGGCATATATGTGCAGTTTAGAAAAGGAGGATGTTTCTGACATGATTGCTCACACTGAAGAGTCTTTTGTGTGTAATTATAATCAGCATCTTGGTGAGGGAGTTCTCATCACCAAAAAGCTTGTGGTGGAAGAAAAGATCTGTCTGGAGAAGGACTTCTTGCCCCGGCACCAGTACTCTTGTCTTTCCGAAAGGCCTCAGTGGGGCAGCCTGATGGATTGGGAACTGCGCTTGCCTCCTGGGTGGAGAATAAGTAACCTGAACTTTTCACTTAGGACCTGTTGTTCACGAATAAAATTTTATCCCCTAAGGAAAGAATGACACAGGTGCCTAACTTTGAATACTTCACAGACCTGCAGGTGTGTAGAATACTCTGTCTACAAAGCCAACCAGAAAGGCCACATGTGACCTAGGCTCCGGCAACACTTGGTGCAGCCACCAAGCGGAATGCTGCGGCATCAAGGAGTTGAAGTGGCTCAGTGTTCTTGAGAACAGGAACATTGAGAAAGCCAGGGAGATGCAAGGGGCAGGGAACTGTTCCCTCTGCTTCTGTTTGTGCAAAGAAGAGGAAGTCAGTAAAATACCTGGAAGGATTTATAAGCTAACAATGCTGAGACTGAGGCCAGTAGATTTTAAATATTGATCCATGGGGACTGTAGATAGTTCAATAAATTGATAAGTGAATGATTAAATGAATACATGGTGCACAAGAGATGCATATGTGAGTCCAAAGGACAAGGTTCTTCATAATATTCCTAACCTCTGGAATGTCTAAAATACATTTCATCTCAAGAGAGTAGGACTCTTGCAGCACTTTCTGGGAAATGGAGCACAAAGCCGTCAACTGTTCTTGCTCACGTTGGGGAGTAGTTAGCAATTTTGGTATGAAGTATGGGTGCTTCCATGTTGATCTTTGTGCTTCAGCATTGGTCCCCTTCTTGATCACCAGCGGTAGGATTCATGCCCTTGTACGTTCTTAGTGGAGCTGCACCTAGTGACTTGTTCCTAATGCAGGGGATGACAGTGTTGGTTGTGACATCCAGGATGTGGTTATGAAAGATGGTTTCCATCTTGCTCATAGCACTCTCCCTCTTCCTGTGTTGAACCCCTGAGGGCACTGTTAAATTTGATGATTCTCTATGAGGACTCCCAGGACTTACATGTAGTCATCTTCACAGCTATGATTTATTATAGTGAAAGGTCTGCACACAGCAAAGGGAAGGCCCCTGGTGACGTCCAGAAGAGAGCAGGTGTGAGCTTCCAAGAGTCTTCTGTGGAGTCACACAAGATTCACTTCATGCAGAGAGTTGTGACAGCATGGAGCAGTGTCTTCTAGGGAGACTCAGCAGGGACTCTGCCCAGGGTTTTTACTGGGCTCACATAGCCACCTTCTGTCTGGTACATTCCAATTTCCAGACTCCCGTGAGGAGGCAAGTGTGTTCAGCACATTGTGCATAAGTGATTTAGTTGGTGGGTACACTTCTGAGATACAAGTGGCCAGAGCCGTGCACGTGGGCCCCCAAGAATTTCCACAGGTCTGCTGTGTACACCCGTGTGTGAATGTGTTGCTGCCATGGAGCAGGACGCCCTGTTGGGGAGGCATGGAGCTGAGGCCCTCAGCCCCACCACACCTGAGGAACTGAATCCTGCCGACAGCGCTGTGAGGATCTGTGAACTGACCACAGCCTCGGAGGCGGATGAGAAGCAGAATGTCAGCTAAGTCATGTCAGCTTTCCTGACCCACAGAAACAGATAATGATCCTCAAGCCCCTGAGCTCTGGGGTAATTTGTTACAGAGCCACAGCAGGCTGACTGAATTGCTCAGTTCTGGCCTCCATTTCCTTGACTGTTATATGGGCATAGCAGCAGTCCCACTGAGGGGCACAGTGGCTGGCTGCCACACTGGCATGCTGAGAACAGCACCTGGCAGCAAGCATTTCAAGGCTGAGGCTGATTTGGAAGAGGGGATTTGCTAAGACACTGTGTTCACTGATAATCTGCTTCTCTTTTGGTTAGGGCGGCCAAGGTTGAGGTGGGTGAAGGATATAGAGATTAAATCATCTCTGTTCATACATTCTGCCACTGCAAAGTCCTTGGTTCTTACGGTGTCTGATGCAGTCCGTTACCAGATCGAAGCCCCAAGAACCAAGTAGCCCCGTGCGATTCACACATTCTTGTTCTCATTGCTTTTCGGCAGCACTGCGTTTGAACTCAGGGCTTCATGCTTGCGAGGCAGGCACTTACCACTTGAGCCACTCCCAGCCTCTAATTTCTTTTTATCTCCTGGGGAGGGGATGTTTCAGGTGACAGCTAAGCTGTCAGTGGTGGAACAGCCCAGGACCTGGCCGCAGCAGGGAATAGGGAATTGCCTAACAGCCACTTTTTAACCCTATACACTAATTTCTGCTACTTAGGTCTCCCATCCTCAAAGCTTTCATTTATTTATAAATGAAAAATTGATAAAAACTGGAAGCCATTGGCCCCATGTTAAAAGTATGTAAGTGCCTGGGTTATTTCCAAGATTGTTGGGTCACAATGACCACTTTTTGTAGTAAAAGCAAATATTTGTTCTTCCAAATGGAGTTTTGTTACAAGAAATAGTATTTGCCAATAAAAAGATCTCTAAACGTTTCAACCAGTTTTCAACAATGACAACATCAAAAGTGTGTAAAGGGTCCAGAGAGTGTGCCAATGGGATACCGCCAGAAGCAAGGCAACCATACGCCTTTCTGTGGTGGTGTCTTCCACATTCGCATTGTTCCATTGTGTGTGCTGGCGTTTAGGAGGTAAGCTTTGGAGAAGGCAGGCCCCTAGGAAACACTCCATGCTGGAGATTTGCATGCAGGAAACTTGAATCAGAACCTGTGGCCATGAGTGGAGCAAAAATGGGACCCAGGGAGAGGGGCTGTGTCGTGGGTGCAACAGAGCCTCCGTGTGTCTGTGGGGTGCTCTGGAGCTGCGATGGCATTGCAGAGTTGGGGGTGAAGGAACCAGGCCTTCATATTGCTACCTTCAACCAGTTGTGAGGTTGGCTGCTTTGGGGAGGGAGCACGATGTGGAACCAGGAAGAGTGTTCTGCAGTGGCCCACTCCCCAAGTGATAGAGGCCCAGAGCCCTGACTCTGGAACTCCTGCTGGGAGAGGACAACTTCAGACCCTGCACAGCACATCTCTCCACTATTCCATGCTTGCTGACAGACTACAATAGTGATTAGAGAAACAGATGGGAAGAATAATCTCCGAAAGTAACAAAACCGCGTCCATGTAAGGAAAGGGGAAATAGGGTGGAATAGCAAGCAAACATCCTAAACAGAAAAGACAAAACAGCCCGAAAATCTGAAACAAGACTGACATAGGCAAATGCCAATGCAACACGCAGGATGTTATTCTGTGTTCTGAATGAACAGTTCCATGTTTTGAGAGGTTCAGCTCAGTGAACCCTGACCCCTTGGTTCCAGTTCCCCTTCCCTTCCACAGAGAGATGGTGTGGAGATAAGAAATGAGAAAATAGCATTCTCACCTTTTCTGCAAATACTGACCTGTGTACAGAATGTTCTGCTGCTAGACTTCGTTTTAATTGCATGATAGATTTTAGATAGCTTTTCCCACCAATACGGAAGGAGCCTCATTCTTCCCTTGAGTATCAGGCGATCCTCCACAACCAGACCCACTGAATGGATGTTTGGGTTGTTTCCAGCCCTCTTGTTCCTCCGAAAGCCTGCCATGAATAACATGGTGCATTTCACTTCAAATTCTACATGTGCGTATAGGTTAGGATAAATTTCTACAGGTAATGTTTATTGGTCAGGAAGTACGTGCACTTCATAGTAGGCATTAAGCATGTCGATGTACCAAACTAGAATTCATGGCAAGTCAGTACACAGAAGAAATACTAAAAGGAATAACCCATCCAAACCTTAACCTTCAATCTTAAAGCACCTTGCAACAAAATATGGAAAAAAGGCAAAAAAAATCTATTAGCAATACACGAAGAATATGATAAACCCACAGTTATATCTAGAAATTTTAATATCTATGAGAAGTTGACAATCAGCATATAGGTATTTGCATGTCAATTAACAGGGTTGAGTAAACACAAGACCATGAAATAGAAGAGTGTGATTAATAATTCAGAATTTCACTCTCTTGAATGATAAAACAGATAAATCTTTGGTAACTCCTTGTTTAAAAAGTGAGAAAGTGCATGTACTACTGAAGAGTTAAACCTGAAAGAGCCTGTGAAGTCTTTCACACCAGTGCATTTGCAGGTGTACAGGACAAAAACATCCAGGTATGTGTGAGTTACCAGCATTGTTTCAAGAAGAGGGATCATAGCCAGTGGAGTAGTAGGATCAGATCCCAGTTGTGCTTGCCCACTCCCAGCTCAGTGGTGATCCCCTCTTGTCTTCCCCTGTCCATCTTTTGTGAGCTTAGTATCTCCTTTTGACATGGAAATATGGAAATATGCTCCAAGGGAGGAGTTCGCCTTAGTCCATTCAGGTTGTTAGAATGAAAAACCAAAAAGCTTGCTTTTGTTTTTTTTCTTTGGAGTATCTGGGATTCAAACTCGGGGCTTTGCCCTTGCAAAGCAGACCCTTTACTGCTTGAGTCATGCCTCTAGTCCATTTTGCTCTGGTTGTGTTAGAGATAGGGTCTCAAGAACTATTTGCCTGGGCTGGCTTCAAACCATAATCCTCCTGATCTCAGCCTCCCAAGTAGCTAGGATTACAGGTCTGAGTCACTGGTGCCAAGCTCATGAACAAGTTTATAAACAACAGAAATTCCTTTCCACAGTTCTGGAGACTGAATGTCTGTGAGCAAGGCACTGGCAGATTCAGTGCCTGGTGAGAGCCACTTCCTGGTTCACAGATGGTGACTTCTTGCTTCATCTTTTGTGGCAAAAAGGCCAAGGCAAACTCTCTGGAGTGTCTTCCAGAAGGGCACTAATCTCATTCACAGTGTTCCACCCTTACGATCTGACACCTACCACAGGCCCCACCCTGTAACAGCACCACCCTGGTGGTTAGGGCTCAACGTGAGCATTTTGGGGAACACACACAGACCCTTGCAGCGTTGTAATGATATGTGAGAGGGTGAGGAGAAGCAGAGGGGCTTGCCTAGGAGGGGAGCCTGTCTTCCCTCACTAGGACATGTTCAGGAGACCACATGGAAAGGCTCTCCTTGGACACAGCATAACTTTCCAGAGGACCAAGATGCAGCATTTAATTTTATTTTCACACGAGGTCTGTGTGGTGCCTCCTGCAAGGAGTTCCTATCAGCTCAGGGCAAGTCAGCCACTGCAGGGCTCATTTTAGGATATTTTTACCTGAGAGGAAATTGTAAAAAAAATTATCTTTTCTATCAAAGTATATGTCACCCTCTAAGATTACTTAAAATTCCTCAGGTCGCCATCTTAGGGTTCCTGTTTCTTCTTCTGGATTCTTATACAGCCCCATTGCTCCAGAAATTATGTGCCCTAACCCATCCCCTAAGCCTTTTAGCCAATCCAGAAAGATTGTGAATCTTTGACCTGGACAAATCACAGGTAAGGGGCAAATACATCTGTGTCAGTGATATAAGGAGAAGCCACTGCGAGCCATTTTGTGCTCATGTGTCTGCTCAGCTGGAGTGAGTACATGCTTGCACCCTTTGCCTTGTCAAGATTTTCTCTGTCTCTCGTGTGACTGTTTTCGGCACTGGAGGGTTTTTAATTCCAACAAAATCAAGGTTTCCTGATTCCTGGGCCCAAATTTTTCTACCCAAATAAAGAAACTGTTAGAGAAATGGTGATGGAGAGGAAGTAGGAAGGACTTTCCAAGCAAGTGAAAACTTCTGTGGCCACAAAGGCTTCCACCCAGCCCCCATCTTTCATGTGTCCCCGCCCCCACCATCTGGCCCCACCCACCTGACTGAATAGCTCACCCTCACTTCCTGGGTCCCACACCCACCCTCAGCCACACCTTCACCTTTGGGCCAAAGACTGTCCATGATGAGCCTGTGCCTAGAAGGGTTCCTCCCCACCTGACTCTCCACCCCAGTCACGCAGGTCTCAGCTTAGATCTCACCTACTCAGAGGGGCTTTTGCTGGTTACCTGTCCATAGTGGATTTCTCAGGTTGTCTTGTCTCGACAACTTACTGGTTTCATTCATAAAACAGTTGCAGCTGGCTTCTCCAAAACTTGTGTGTGTGTGATGGCTTTGTTTGTAGTGTCTGGCCTATCAGGAGAACAGCAGCTCGTGAGCATGGAAGTTTTTGTTCCTGGAAGTTCTTAATTGCTGTGACTGAGGATAAGCCCACACGAGGTGTTCAGAAAATACTCCATAAGTAAAAAAGGGTCACTGGGAGCTTCTGAACAGACAGGATGAAAGCTTGGCTTGCTGATGTTGACCCCCACCTGGCTGGGAGGGACACCACTTCCTGGGGGAATGAGAGCTGGGGCCCAGCTGGCTGTGATGCCACCTGGTAGGAAGGAATAAAGGACATGTGTTCATTAAATGAGTATCTTTTGTTTGTTTTTGCAGTGCCGGCGGTTGAACCTAGTGCCTTGCTCGTGGTAGGTAAGTGTTCTACCACTTAGCTGCGCCCTCAGGCCTTAAAGGAATATCTTTATTCAGTCACTGTTGTGTGCCAGGCATTTAGGGGCATGGTGAGTAAGAAGTCACTGATTCTGATCTCTACTGTCTCAATCTCATCCTGTGAATATGATGTCCCTTAGAAGCCAGCATTGGACTGTACTCAGTGCTCTGAGGGGTGGAGGGATGGAGACTCGTCCTAAGGGAGCCACAGCTCTGGGCACTGATGGAGTTGGGCAGAAGCCTCACTGAAAGGGACTCCTGTGGTTGACCCGAAAAGAGCAGTAGGCTGACTGATTAGTCAGGCACTCACCCTACCCTCTGCTTTGTTAACTGTGACCACCACTGCGCTGGTCTAACCCTTCGCACCTGTGACTGTCTTAGAGCCCCCCCAGGGCTGATCCAGTAGTAGAACTGGGGTCCAACAAAAGTCCCTGTGAACTGAGGTTCCCTGAAGAAGCCACGCCTGTGTTGTAGATCCCACAGACTGACTGACTAGAACCTCATGACTATGGAGAGATGGAATGTCACAGACTGAGAGCCAAAATTATCTTGGGCTCTCTTTAGTCCTCTGATCAGCCATTCATTACCAACTTCTGTATCTGAGTTAAAGTCCTTGTGACTATTAGGTAAAACTTTGGGGCAGTATTGTTAAACTTAGCACACCTCTAGCTCCCACAAACCCTAAAGCTAAGCATCCTGTAAGGTAACACCAGAAGCCTGCAGAAAGGACCCCCCCACCCCGCTGTAGAATACCTGCCTGATGCCATCTCCCGTGTATTTAGTTACTGCATTGATTTGTCGTTCTGTGACGATACAAGGTCATGTCACCTCTTCCACCATGGGACATGCCAAATCCATATTCCCAGTCCATGGTCACTCATATTTGGCTAGAGTAAACTATCTCTATTCCCTTTGGCATAAGAGCTGTTTGGGGTCAACATCCCCAAACTCACTTCTCTGACCCATGTGCTTCTGCAGGCTCAAAAGTGACAGCACCCAACAAAAGGATGCACACGTGAATCTATGTGAGATCAGGTACCAAGGGTCACAGAAAGTTGCTGATGGTTTCAGGGGCATCAGGGCATGAATTGCCCCCATGGGATGGATAATGAAGAAAACCAAGCCAGCAAATCAGTGACCTTCTAACTGTGTTCTGGGGCTTCTCTTAAACCAGTTCAGCAGACTGGACACCATGAAGCTGCCAATAAGCAAAAATTAACCCTCATTGTCCAAAAAGAGCCTCGAGGACCTCTGTCCCTCCACCCTCCTCTCCACCTCATGGCCTGGGGCAGGGCACTGCAGAAGGGCACAGTGTGGCCCCAGCTCCTTCCTGAGCAATTAAGCCCATGTCATTTGTATGCTTCACTCTCAGGGAGAGGAGAGCCAGGGAGAGCTGTTTCAAGAGTGCACTTTCCTGGTCCTCCCTTGCTCCCTAGAATTTTATCTGTAACTCCAAATTCCTGCCAGCTCACAATCAGAGATGTTGTGTCATTTTTAAATCACTCGAAATTCACCCAGAAAAGAAATATGAAGATTATAAAGTGAAGTTACTTCTTAGGATGGCTTCTGGGCTCCGCCAAGAAGCAGGTAGGGTGTGGGGCTGTGCAGAGTTGGGGAGAGACAAAGGATGGGTTCCCTGGGGCCTGTGCCCCTCCCATCCCCCAGCTGGCTGGGTGACCTCCAGTGACAACAGTTACCTCATGGGGTCTCATTCTCTGGGTGTTGCCTCACAGGGGATGGTGTGAGAGGTGGCTACTGGTCTCCATGTCCCTCCCAGCTGAGAAGATGGGGACGCCAAGGATGGACATGCAGTAAGGTGACTGCAGTAGTTACATGTACAGTAGGTGGGAGAAGGGGCTTAATGTCTACTGATTTCTAATCTTGGAGGAAAAAGGTTTTAAAAAATGGTCAAGACAAAGAGACAAATTGAAAAGCATGCTGAATCAAAGTCCTAATTTCTTTCATAAATTTGGAGTGCTTCCAAATCAAACAGAAAAAGGTCACCAAACAGAGAAACCAGAAAAAAATATACATATAAACAGAAGGTTCGCATGGGAAGATCTGCCCAGTCTCGTTAGAGAATGCAGTTTAAGCAGTTAGTTTTTGTCTCTGTCACATTGGATTGGCCAGACACCCCCACTAGTGGGGGCACATGTTTATTAAACATCCCTGGATGGCAATTTGACAAATTAAAAGTGCCCATGTCTTTGGATTAGGAAATTACACTTCCACAAAGCTCTCTGATGCCTATTTTACTAAATGTGAAAGGGTAGGTAATCCTTGCAGCATTGTAAAACAAAAGACTGGAAACCACTTGTCAATAGAGAATTGATTAAATCAATGATTAAGCTGGGTGTGATGGCTCACAGCTATAATCCCAGCTACCGGGGAGGCAGAGATCAAGAAGGAATGCAGTTGGATAGATGCTATGCCAAGAAAAAAAGTTAACAGGACTCCCATCTCAACAAACAAACTAGGCATGGTAGTGTGAGCCTATAATACCAATTATGACAATCAATTACATGTATATCCACAAAACAGAACAATATTATGCAATTGCTAAAAGAGTAAGGTGGCTTCCTGTTCCCTGATGTGCACCTCCAATATGTATCAGTAAGTACAAACAGGCAGACAGCCACCAGCCTTGGCCCTGTTCCGGTGTGCACAGAGCTCAGTACAGGAGGGGAGACCCTGTGTTAGCTGTATAGGAATCAGAGTGGAACACAAACGTATACTTTTACATTTTCTTTCATGTCCCTGTATTACTTGTTCACCTGAGCCCAGTGAAGAATGTGGCTTGGGGAAAACAAATCCTCCCACTCCAGATGGGAATGGGGCTGCCCATAGTGAGTGCTGAGTCTGGTCCTCAGGCCACACTCCTTGTACAAGGGTACCTCCCATGGAGCCTCATGGGGGTGGGATTCCTGGTTTTCTTGAGCTGGTTCCCTTGCCTTTTGGAGGGGCATTGAAGGTGTGTGTCATCTAATGCCATCTGGGCTTTGTCAGACTATCTTGGTCCTTGGGCAAAGCTGTCTGGACAACCACAAGAGGTCAGGGCTGGTTTGTGGTCCTCACAAAGCACCCCTGGAGATGTCCTGCCTACGACAGAGATGGCCCTTGCCCACTAAGACCTGCAAGGTGGAGGCTCCTGAGAGTGGTTAGAAACCACAGACCGCGAGCTGCAGCCCCTCTCTCTAGCTGAGCCTCCTTTGAAACAATTGTTTGGGCCCCAATTGGTAAGCCCACAAACCTCATGGGGACAATGGCCACAGCTCTTGCCCACGGTCCTCCTTCCACCGGAACCAATGTGCAGGATGGATCAGATGCTTTCCTGTTTGCTGGGAGGCAACTTTGAGTCTGGCTGGAACTAGTGAGTAGATACTGCTGGCATTGCAGTAGCTTCCCAGACACACAGGAATGCCCAGGAGGACGGATTGCTTTGGGAGTGAGTGTGGTGGTTTTGAGAAATGCTTGCACATGTACTGTCATGCCATCAGGGGTGATAAGAAGTGACTTGGAGGTGGTATAATTTGGGGGCTGTGAATCAGGTGCTCTGCACCAGGCAGGTCGGTCTGTGATCAGGCAGTCTGAAGAAGAAACATGGAGCTGTAGGGAGTTTTGATTTGCTTTATTGTTCATTGCTGCCTCCCAGCTACTCTTTTTATACTGATATAGACAAAAGTGGCATTCTGCCAAGTTGTTACATCTATTGCACATGCCAGCCTTGCTACAATTATACAACTAGTTGTCCTTGAGTGGTTACCTAGCAGCTGTGCCACTACCTACCAGATATGCTTAGTGCAATTGTGTGCAATTAGCTTAAGTGTAGCCATTTTCCCATGGGGCCTTTCTTTCTCAAGCCTTCCCTATTCCTCTGCACCCCTGGAACCATTGCTTTGGGGAGCCCTGAGAGTAGAGACCCCTCAGATGGATCTTCTGGACTTTGCAAAAGCTTTACCAGGTGACGGGGATAGGGAGTGCACAAACACTGCAGGCATTTTGTTGTAATGTATTTCTAGAAACTGCTTTGGAAGGCAGGTTGTATTTTCCAAGGGAACCATGGAAATACCAGATGGTGTAAAGTGATGGTGGCATCTTGACTTGGCATAGTTAAAACCAAAAGATGTCATGAAAGCAAAAAAAAAAAAAAAAGAACAAGGATAAACTTCCATCATCGCAGGAGATGATAAGCAGCTTTGGAGCTCAATTCGTCAGGCCTCCCTCCTCTTTCTAGAGCTCAGGAAGTAGCACTCTTGACTGAGAATGACATTTATCTTCCATCAGGACACAGGGTTGGGGCTGCCAGGCAGGGCCAGCACACAGATCTCCCTCTGGCTCCTGAGGGCCACTGTAGGCACCCACATGCGGGAACACCCTTCCTGGGATTCCGAACCCCGACTGGGCTGGGGGCTATGCCTTTGCATAGACTTGCACGTAACAATCTTTCTTACATTTGGGTGAAGAAGGATTTTGAGCTGGGGGAACTGGGGGATTATTTGGAAGACCCTTAACCCTTCAGACCTATCCAGGGCAAAGAGGAACTGAGAGCTGATGCCAACGGTGTTCGGAGTCAGGGACTCACCTGTGTCCCCAAACAAATCTCAGTGTATGGGGCCTGGTGTTTAATCCTGCCATCTGTCACCACCTGGGAGAGTCACACGGGCTCCCTTGCAGCCTCAGTTTCTCGGATGCACAGTAGGGGTTGTGCAGGGACTGGGAGGAGCTGAAATCATCTCTTGAGAGTACACCTGCTGTCTCTCACTTTGGTTGTAAGGGGTGGAGGATAGGGTTTTCTTTTTGTTCATGAACATCCAGAGAGGACCTGTGGGTGACTAGGACCCATTGTGTGTATCCTGCTCTCTGGCGGCAACCATTCCCCAATGCTTCACACCTCTCTGGATGCCAGTCTTTGTTACCTGCTCAGGCAGATGTCCACACAGTGATGAGTACTCTCCATGGATGAGTCCAGGTGATATCTCTAGTGTCTTGGATGGTCCATTTTATGTGTCACCGTGGCTAAACTGTCGCACCCAGTTGCTTAATCATTCATGAGTCTAGTTGTTGCTGCAGAGGGATATTGTAGTTGTGGTCAGCATCTTCAATCAGTTGACTTTAGGTCAAGGCGGTCACCCTCAAAGACGTGGGTGGGTCTCATCCAATCAGTGGAAGAGCACAACTGAAGTTTCTGGAGGAAGAAATTCTGCAGCATTAGCTTCTGCTGCAGTTTCCAGCCTGCCTAACGGATTTTAAAGTCACTGGCACCCATGACTGCATAAGGCAGTTCCTTTCACTGGGGCTTTGTGTCTGTCTATCCAGTCAGGTGTTTCTTACTGACAGGGATATGTTTTGAGAAATGCGGCTTTCAGCAGCTTCATTGTGCAGATACCATAGAGATGCTTACACGAGCCCAGGGAAGGGGAACTGTGAAAGGTATGTCATCCTCCAAACACAGCCGCTCCACTTCGCTGGCAGAGCCATTCCAGAGGGCACCCTGGAGGAGGAGCTGGTCACCGTGACTTCTTACTGCTGCCGCAGTGCGTTGGCTGCAGTACGTATTGAAGTACTTGAAGGACCAGGAGCGTGCACTGGGCCAGGCCCCAGAGGTTCCCATTTGTAGCCTGCTTCGTTGCCACAGCACTCACTTTCCCACTGTATAAAGAATAATGACTCTTGACTCTTAGACCCCTAGAGCTGGCAGTAAATTCAGCACCACAGTCAGGTCCTGCCTTTTCTTTCAACATCATAGGCTTCTGCTTTCCTCATGGTGTGAGAGGGACTTGCTTCTGTATTTGGTCACCAATCCAGCTGTTGGTTTTCTCCATATCGTATACAGTCTTGTTGACTTCAGGGAAGCACATCCCTGCCATCACTTGGTTTTTGCCCTTCAGGATCTTGGCAGTAAGGAATATGTCATGCCTGACCTGTGAGCAATAGCGACTACTGTCTGTCCACCCTCACAGTCCTCAGTCACCTTCAATTTCCCTTCCAGATCTCTCACTCACTCTGTGTGACCCTGAACCGGCAGTGTTAGCAGGGGATTTTGAGCTTTGGGGCTGAGATGAACAGAACTACATGAGAGTAAATCAAACCAGGGGAAATGAGCAATTGACAGATGCACTTAACACGAAGAGCACACGGCCGCTGCTGGCATAACACAGTGACCCTTGCACAGCCAACTTCCTTTTCTTCTGCACAGCAGGAGTACACTCTAGAATAAAGACCCAAAGTAGAGTGTGGCAAATACATAACCCAGAATCATGGTCGTAACTGTCATGATCAAGGAGGACACACTGTACACAGTTGGTGTTTCATGCTTTACATGCCAGGCACCACAGACACCTGGGTGATCATGTGCCTTGTAGTCACAATGGCTGTGATGCCACTGGGAGACTGGAAAGTTTCAGCTCTTACAATTGTATGGGACCACTAGGGTATATGTGGCCCCTTGTTGAGTGACTCGTGGTGATACAGTACATGGCTGTATATATTCCTAGTTCTTTGTCTCTTGGTTGGAACTCCAGGAGACAGAGGACTTTCCAAACTGTGAGCATTTCCTTCCTTCCCTCCCTCCTTCCTCTCCCTCCCTCCCTCCCTCCCTCCTTCCTTCCCTCTTTCCCTCCCCGCTCCCTACCTCCTTTCTTCTTTCCTTTGTTCCTTCCCTCCTCCTTCCTTTTGGTTGTACTGATGTTTGAACTCAGAGGCTTGAGCTTGCCGGGCAGAGGCTCTCTACTGCTTGAGCCATTTTGCCAGCCCTTTTTGCCTTAGTTATTTTTGAGATAGGGTCTCACTTTATGCCCTGGTGGCCTGGACAGTGATTCTCCTATTTGCACTTCACCACATAGCTGGGATGATAGGTATGTACCACCACACCCAGCCATTGGTTGAGATGGGGGTCTTGTGAACATTTTACCCACTGCTGGCCTGGAACCTTGATCCTCCCCATCTCTACTTCCCAAGTAGCTAGGATTACAGGCATAAGCCACTGCACCACTGTAAGCACTCATTTTCATTTGTCATTCAAGCCACATGGTTCTTATTATACATTTTCCAATCTATGGAGATCTGAAATCACTTAGGAAGAGAGAGGTATAGGAAGGAGAAATGATTTTTCCTTTTCTTGTTGCTGTGAATCATAGAAAATTTTCTTGAGGAGGAAGTGATGTGGCGTGACTGGCCCTTGAATGCTGGTGGTGAGGGGTGGTGGACCATCCCCAGCTCAGAAGATAAGTTTTCCTTTTTAATGTCTCATAGCCATGAGCTATGAAAAATCTGGGCTTTCTTGGAATGCTGTTAGGCTTCTTATTTTGACTACCAGAACTTTGCTCCTAGGAATTCTGAAATAGACTCCCCCATGGCTGGACCTTACAGCACCTTTGTCTGCCAGGGTCCAAGTAGGACCTCAGCCCAAGGCTCTGGAGCAGGACACATCTGGGCCTCCCATTCCCGTTCTCACTAGGTTGCTTGAGAGGACCTTCTGCAATGACTGATTCTCCCAATAGCTCTGACTCGCCTAGGTTTTCTGGATGTAGAAGATGGCAACATGTGAAATACACCCCTGAACAGACTGTAGTGACACTGGGAAGTGGCACAAAATCTTCTGGACAATCTTCCTTCCAAGGGCAAGTTCCAAGGCTCTGTCTGCTGCTGTTTCTCCTTGCCTTGGTGAGTCTTTCCTTTTCTTTCTTCAGAAAGGGTAATTAATATTGGTATACGACAACAAGATAAATATCAGCCTGTTGATGAATCACACATACTATGAGACCTTTATTAAATGTTCTGTTCTAGAAACATTGCTTGATTTCTAGCATATATGAAACTTTGCTTCTGTGATTTGAGTGTGTTCCCCAAAGGTTCATGTGGCGAAAACCTGACACCCAGTGTGGCAGTATTGGGGTAGTGGATGCTTTAAGAGGTGGGGCCCAGTGGAAGGTAATGATATTGCTGGGCAACCATCCTTAGTAGGGATTAACAGTTCTCAGAGACCTTTTTAGGTGTAAGTATAGCCCAAATATTGCATGGGATACACTTAAGCTTAGAGAAGCTATGTGTGTGGCTTTTTTGATGGTCAAATTTAACTGCTGTGTTTTCATTTGAGGAATGCTGTAACTCTACCTGGCTTCCCCAGCTGGACCTTTTGCCAGAGCCACATCCAGAGCCTCAGCCACTCAGACAGCTCTGGCCTGCCTGCTGCTTCCTTTGTCATCCTTATCATTCTGCCCTGTGCTCCTCTCAGTTCTTCTTAGTGATCCTAGGAACAGAAACGTGATTGAGAGGTCAGGAGGGATCATTGAATGCAAGTGTTCTGCATGGTCGCCATTGACTCAAGAGAGCGTGAATGGACCATGGACACCCCACCAGCAGGAAATACTGACCCTGCAACTCCGAGGCAGCCTTCCCCCAACAGGGCAGTGACTAGGCCTCCTCAGCAGGTGAGCAAAGGCCAAGGCCCCAAACCTTACACAGCACACAGAACATCCTTGCAGCAAGTGTCCAGAGTGAGAAGCCAGGGTTACAGGCCATGTCCTGCCTCCCCCTGGGCCAGGGTGGAAACCCAGCTTCCTCTACTGCGCTGCACCAGTGCTCCAGGGCCTTTGGACCTCTCTGGTTTCCTCCTAACGAGGGGGACTGGTCCACTTGCTGGTGCCACCTTTGTGCCCTTTCCCCACTGAATGCAAGCATCAGTCCTGATGGTATCAGGACTGGATACCCCAGCTGGAGCTCAAGAAGGAGCTACTTCCCCTGTTTGACTCCTTCGGGCCCATGCTAAGGTTCTAAGCGTGCAGTGGTCTGGCTCCCATCTCTTTTTCAAGTCTACTTTAAACCCATCCAGTTATTCACAATGACTCTACAGCACACAGGAGGTGCCACAGGGAATAAAAATGTGAACATCACTGTTTGCTGTTATCTGACATTACTGAGGGAGGGGTCCGGACAAGAACTGGGTGTGGGGAGGATTATCCCCAGCTGTTTGTCCTTTCATTAATTCAACACAAACCTGTTGAGTATGTGCACATGCCAAGATGGGGGCCACGGCAGCGAATGAAGCAGGCAGGTCCTGAACTTCTGGAGAATGAGGCCAGCAGAGACACATCCATGTGTGTGACAGAGTGTGTGGGGGGGGACAAGCCCTGGGGTGCTGACACCACCCCCCGGGAGGGTCCCTTGTCTCTAGTGAGAGATGCTAGAAGTGAATATTCTATCAGAACTGGGTTTTCTCGGTGATGGATGATTAACCAGAAAGGCTGGGGAAGAACAGGTGGGGTCCACCCATGGGGGCTACCCATGGGAGCAAAAGTAAGGAGACAGGCATGTGAGGCTGAGCTGTGGACACCACGTGCTATGGGTCATTTCTGACCTCTGAGTTGTTGGTCAAGCAAGGAGGCAGTGCCTTGTCCAGAGAGGCCTGACACGGAGTGAAGAAGAGGCTGGGGAATGGCCTTTCGGAGCCCTCACGAGCAGAAGCACATGTGGTAAATTAGATTAGGATGGCGTTGGCTTTGCTAAACAAGGAGAGCCAGGGCTGCAAACAGACCTCGGGGAAAGCAGGAGTGAGGGGTCTGAGGATACTTAGGTCTCCTCCCCAGGACCACCGCGGTGACCACACTGGTGTCAGTCAGCTGTGGTCCTGCAGAAGTTGAGGCCTTTCATCATCGAGCTGACCGGCCAGTCCTGACTCAGAAGTTAAGTGGAAGGAGGATGTTGTGGGCGGTGGAGCATCTGTAAGTCCTTCTGCTGCACCGTGCCCACAGGTGAGCGGGCCGATCAACAAGGCAGGTGACCCACACAGAGGTCTCTGACTCTTGCCCCCTCCAGTGCTCAGAGGACAGCATGCTTCACAGTCCACTTCACCCGATCACATGGGCAAAGGGATTCTGGAAATGTATTCAGCCCAGCCAGGTCCATAGTCACAAAGCCATGACCCCGGACTTTCCCGGGGACAGTGCTGGGTATTGTCCTGCTTACACCATGGTCTCTGAGGCTCCACAGTGGAGAGGCCTGAGGCCTCCCATGAGGAGGAAGCTGGCTGTATAACATGCAAAGCCTGAGCTGCCATCTCTGGTTTTGTCATCCCTATGTCCTTTTGTGTGTTTCTTCAAAACCCCTTTAGGCTCAGGACCAATTAGAATCCTGTGTTGTCAATATTGCAATTCAGTGGTCCAAATCTAAAAAGGGTTTTAGTCCTTGTTAGAAGTCACCTGTAGAAAATACACCATAACTTCCCTTAATTCCTCCCTCTCAGCCTCCCTCCCTGCACAGTGTCTCCCATGCCCGGCACCCTGCTATGTGCTCAGAAAAGCTGGTGAGCTGATGGTGCCATCCTCTGCCCATGCAGAGTCCCATGAGAGGAGTCTTCTGTCCTGGCATAGCTCAGCCAGGTTTCCAAAAGAGAAACCCATTTCTCTTCTGTTGGATTCTTGTCACTGTACTTTCCAACCAGCATGGGCCTGTGGCCATGGTGAAGGGCTTTCTTTCTCTTGACTGTCTCCACTGTGCTTGCATTCTCCTGAAATGCAGATACCCAAACTGGAAATGTTTTGCACAGGGGCCTGACCAGATTTAGTAGGAGAGGAAAGGAGTACTTGCGTTGGTTCATTTCAATTCTATAAATATAAATCTCCATTGATTTTCTAGGCACTTCATGCGGAACCAAGTGGTGGGTACAGACACTTGGATCCTGACGCCGTGTCTGCCCCCAGCACCTCATCTAAACGAGAGGCACACCCGGGATGGGTGGTCTCTGTCAGCCTGTGCTCTCACATGCCCACAGGTAAAACGCCCCCTGCAAAGGGCCTTCCTGTCCAGCGCTGGCTCTCCACTTCACTTTAAACTCTTGGACTTTTCCATTTAATTTGTCTTTAAAGTTTTAATTAATGTGTTATTATTTTGTCTTTCAATTCACCACCTTAATTAAATTGAGTTTTGTCAGCATTTTTTCATCACAGAAAATTTCAAACCTACAGAAGTGTGAGAATGGTAGGACAAAGCTCATGCAGCCGTCACCCACCTCCAGCAAGCCACAGCTTGCACGGTCCACGAGCACGGGTCCCCTGCAGTCACACATGCACGCTTGCTTGCCCCCCCCCACTACATTCTATCGTGAAAAGGAGACCAGGATATGTTTCATCTCACTACAGCAATAATGTGATTTTCTCACTTAAAACCAAGTACAAGGTAATAGCATTGAATTCTCTTGTGCTGCAGTTAAGATAAAAGAATCTGGGCCCTTAGCCACTGCAAGGACACACTATGTTCTGCAGTGCACTTCCAAGACAGGGTGAGCTTCCAGAGACAGGGCCCTGAAATCCTTTGCACAATTGGCCGTGTCTCTACACAGGCACTGGGAAGTATTCAGTAAGTGCTCATTGGCTGAATCTGGATGTCTGAAAGAAGCCGTTCCCCCCTCCCAGTTGCACTCAGCCAATTTCTCTCCAAAATGCATTTCCACTCCCTGAAGGGCTACACTTCTTGCTCTAATAAGCTAAACACACCTTCAATGAAACCAACTGTATTCTAGTTTTTATGTGATTAGAAGTTGCTGCCCAAATGATTATCCAGCCTGCTGGCTCTTCACCCTGGCTGCCATTATGCTCATCTGAGCAACTTTGCGGAGACCCTGGGCCTGCCCTGGAGGAGCTGGTGGCATAGAGCCAGGCATGAGTGCTCCAGGTGACCCTGATGACACCCACAGTGGAGACCAACCAGCCAGCTTGTCCTCCAAACACTCACCACTTCCAGAGGACAGACAGATGGATTAGCTGGAGTTAACTGCCCTGAGTGCCTGAAATCATTTGCTTGACCCAGTTTTATGTCTTTCAAGTCCTGGCAACAGCTGGAGCCAGGCTATTAAGCGGCAGGCACAGCCTAATTGAAAACCACAAGGGGGCCTTTCCTGGAGAGATGGAGGCGCTCACACTGGCCCTTCTCGTCACCCTCGCATGTGTGATCAGTGAGGAGTCCCGGTCTAAGAACCAGGCTGGGCCTACCAGAAAAAAATTTGTATTTATTCCTTCTGCACTTCACAGTAAAATCTTCTTTCTCAAATCAAAAGCAATTTCAAAAGCAAAAATTTTAAAATCCCGCACATATGATACACAGCTCAGCTGATGAGGAGAAGCTCTTGGTCAGTCCCGTGTTATTGTCAGTTGTGTTTAAATCATCCTGTGATCTGCTGAGTGTTTCCCTGCCCTTGATTTTGAGGAAATCTGCCTCCCAAAAAGCAAATGGTGTCCCAAAAGCAAGGTAAAACTTACAGCAATCCTCCCTCTCAAACCAAAAAGAGCAAGTAATGTGCTTACTGTAAGTGATAAGGTGAAAATTTGAGATTTGTCTTCAGCAGAAGTTGGGTGGTGTTATGGAAAAATGGATGGAGCATCCAGAACACAGCACCCTACTCCACACATCTATAGCATCGTGGTTTGTCCTCCACAGTGATCTTTTTGGAACCTTATATCCTCGGATGCCAAGGGTCTACTGTGTGTGCCAAGGTGGGCTGGGTAAAATTCTGAGATGGCTCCCAAGATCCCACCCCCTAATGGGCATGCCCCACATCATCTCCGTCCCTGGATGGCAGACAGAACCAGAAATGTGACAGGATGTCATGTCTGTGATTAGGTCACTCATGAGTTGATCTTGAGTTAATCAAGAGTGAGATTGTTGCGGTGGGCTGGGCCTCATCAGGTGAGTACTTATAAGGAATTTGGTCTTTCCTGGACTAAGGGATTGCACAAGGGTGGGGACTATGGAGAGATGAGGAAAAGGGTCAAGGGGCCTGCAAATGATGAGATTGGGTACCAGACAACAGCTGGCAAGATAGCAGGGACCACAGTCCTGGTAAATTCTATCAACAACCTGGTAGAGCTGAGAATTGGATCTTGTCCCAGTGAAGCCTCCAGATGGGGCACAGTTTCTTGGTGAGACCAAGTTCAGACTGGATGGAGCTGTGAGATGAGATATTTGTGGGCTTTCTTGGCTTTTTAATTTATTTTATTGTGGTAAAACATGCATAATATAAATGTCACCACCTTAATAATTTTTCAATTCACAGGCATACAGTAATTCAGTGTTGTACAATTATCCCCACTATCAAGTTTCAGAAAGTTCTTATTGCCCTAGATTGACCCCTCTATGCCCATTGAACAAAAACTCTCCTTCCATTTTCCCCTCAGCCCTGGTAGCCTCCGGACTACTTTCTTTTGGCAGTGCTGGGGTTTGAACTCAGGGCCTTGCACAGGGGCTCAACTGCTTGAGCCACACCCCCACACACCTCCAGCCCTTTTTGCTCTAGCTATTTGGACATGCAGTCTCTCTTTTTGCCCAGGCCTGCCTGGATCACAGTCCTCCTATTTTATGTTTCCTGCTGTCTTACCACCACACCCAGATTCTTTCCATTGAGATGGGGTCTCACTAACTTTGTTTTTTTTTGGTGGTGGTACTGGGGTTTGAACTCAGAGCTTTGCACTTGCTAGGCAGGTGCTTCTACTGCTTAAGCCACACCTCCAGCTCACCAACCCTTTTGCCTGGACTGGTTTGGAACTTGGGTCCTCTAGATGTAGCCTCCCGTGTAGTTCGGGATGACAGGCACAAGCCATCATGCTCAGCTATTGGTTGAGATGAGCCTCCTGATCTCAGCCAGCCAAGTAACCAGGATTACAGGCACAAGACACCAGTGCTCAACCTCCAGTCTATCTCTGTCTCTATGAGTCGGTCAGTTCTCGTACAGGTAGAGCCATATAGCCTTTGTTTTCTGAGTGTGGTGTGCCTCACTGAAGATAATGCACTCAAGGTTCACCTGTGTTGCACACGTTCCTGAATTCCCTCCCTTTTTGTGACTGACTAACATTGCATCCTATAGCCCTGCCACATTGTGTTGTCATCTGTTGAAGGACATATGGCTGCTTCCACCTTTTGGCTGTTGTGAAAAATGCTACTGTGTATATTGGTGTACTTGGACCTGGCACCTCAGTTGCTGAGGTTTTTGTTTGTTTTGTAATTTGTTCTGTAGCAACAGAAAACCTATAGAGGACGAAGCCAGGTTCTCAAAGGAAATCGTGCCTTGCTGCATTTGTAGAGCCCTGCTAACCTTGTCAGAGCTTTCACGCGTTGGTCTTATTCCCAGCAGCCAAAGGTGGAGAAGACAAAGTCTAAGTGACTTACCCAAAATGAGAGAATGGTGGCTGCACACACTCCCTCTTCCCCTAGCCTCCTGCAGATGGCTGTGTCCCTATGGCCTGGGGTCTTGGGCTGGGGACAGCTACATTCAAGATTACCCTCCATCCTTGAAGCCCGGGTTGGCTCCAGTGTTATCTGGGATCTGCCATGGGCTTCGCCATTCTGCAGGTGGAGGGTGTATGACCTGGGAAGTGACTGACAGTGACTCAGTGACTCTGACTAAAGAGTTCCCACAAGAAATACAGGCATGAAATATGATGGAGATATTCTGTATTCATTTACGAAAATAGAAGAATGAAGCCTGAAAATTGTTTTAAAAAGTGGGGGTGGGTGGGAGAGGGAGAACGATGGAGGGGGTAAATCCAACTAAAATATATGATAAGCACATATGTAAATATCACAATGTATCCCCATGTACAACTAGTATATGCTAATTTTAAAAAGTAAGATCCTTTAGAATGATGAATATAAATTTTTGAAAATAGTTCTTTGGAAACAGCAAAAGGATAATTTTTTTTCAGTACTGGGGATTGAACCAGGGCCTCCCAAATGCTAGGCAAACAATCTATCAGCTTTTTTGCTTTTAGTTTTTGTTTTTTGAGATAGGGTCTAATTTTACATAGGCTGTCTTCAAATCAAGATCCTCCTGCCTCTACGTTCTGAGTAGCTGGGATTACAGCTGTGTACCACTATTCCTGGCATACAGCATGTATTTCAAAATCAAATGGATAGTTTGCCTCTGGAAAGATATTTCTACGTGCGTGTCCCACATTCAGGATGGCGGCTCTGAGAGCAGGTGATATTGTTAGTATAAATTTTGGGGGTGTCTGGAAGCAAGTGATGAATTTGGGGGTATCTTTGCACTTTAAATTAGGCCATAGCTCACACCCATGAAAATTGAGACATTTTTAGCATGACAGCTTTGTTTACAGAATTGTAGCCCAGCCCAAAACGAGGCTAAGAATAGAAGGCACAGATGTGGATTTTGTGCTAGAGACTCACTGAATCGGAGTCAACTATAAGCTATTGAAGGTCCACACTGGCCAAGCATTGGGGCACACAGGTAAAGTGAGCTGGACAAGGCACCATGTACTTAGGGAGTGCTTCATAGTTGCCAGGATGGGGATATGAATGGAGACCTGGATGAAAGTGAGGTGTGGAGGTGGACGGAGCCAGGCCAGAGATGCCTTCTAAGTCATGCTGTGCAAGGATATACCAGGCGTGCCCTGCAAGGTGGGGAGGGAAGGGCTCAACAAACAAGCCTTGTATGCACTCTGTTCTTAGAGAGCCTGGAATATGGCCGTGACTGTGGATCCCAGGAAGGGCAGGCTGGGTGCTGCTTTCACCAATAGATTCATCCCAAAGTACTTTCCTCAAGAGCATAGCCCAGGAAGAGCACCCCAAGACCTTGCATGGGGAGATAGGCTGCAGGTAATGGGAGCCTGGCAGTGGCTTTGCCCTGGGAACCAGTGCTATGTGGTTGTTAAGACACTCAGAATGGTCTCAATGGCCTTTAGGTGACATGGGCCAAGGCTGAATGGGGACCTAGACATCTCAAGGTTAATACAGCCATTCGGAGAGGCATGGATGAGATGTGACCATGGGGACAGGAAAAGGGAGAGACCCAAGTTCAAGTGTGCTTGGATGTGCAGCAGGCGAGAGGGAGTGTGAGCTTTGGAGGGTGACACTTCCCATGTATAATCTCAGGGACACTCAGGCTCTGAGGGGTCCGGGAGTGCAGTCAGTTGGACATGCAGAATTTGCTCTTGGAGGTTGAGGTGTGTCCTCTGGGCCTTGCTCCCTTCCTCTGTTAATGGAGACCATAGCGTCCTCTGTGAGGCTGGGACTCCCAGGACCGGCAAGTCCCCCCTCTCTCCTCAGGCCACGTTGGCCAGGATAGTAAAATCCGGGCAGATGGTGATGGGGTGGAGGTGGCAAAGGCACTCAGAACCATGAGCATGGCTTCTGTGGACGTGGAGGGCGTCCAAAACATTCCCCTAGCCTCGAGGTCCTGAAGGGCTTTGGTTCATGACTTACCTGAGACCGCCAGCCATGCTGCTAACATGCCAAGGTTTGATTTAACAAGTGATGGGCAAACAGTTCATAGCAAACAGTTGTTGAAAGTTTTGTATGCAACAACAGATGCTTTGCTAAGAATTTCATTCTTAAGTATGTGTTTGAGGTCATTCTGCTACCTTCTCAAGTGTTCTAGAAGGCTTCCAGCAGGTTTGAGAAGACTCAGCAACTTGCTTAAAGGATGGATACTGAGTGCAAGAAGTCAAATGGTCGTGGCTGAAGTCTGGGTCAACCCACAGCAAGGCACAGC